>NW_027000767.1:0-8276 GCF_036934945.1 Oncorhynchus masou masou
TGAAATAGCAGGGTTCTGGACTGGAACCCATGCTGCTGAAATAGCAGGGTTCTGGACTGGAACCCATGCTGCTGAAATAGCAGGGTTCTGGACTGGAACCCATGCTGCTGAAATAGCAGGGTTCTGGACTGGAACCCATGCTGCTGAAATAGCAGGGTTCTGGACTGGAACCCATGCTGCTGAAATAGCAGGGTTCTGGACTGGAACCCATGCTGCTGAAATAGCAGGGGTCTGGACTGGAACCCATGCTGCTGAAATAGCAGGGGTCTGGACTGGAACCCATGCTGCTGAAATAGCAGGGTTCTGGACTGGAACCCATGTTGCTGTGGTGTTCTGGAGGAAGCAGCTTAGAACACCAGACCAGCAGAAAGTTCACCTCGACAAACTGCTACTGTCCCTGCATTCAGAAACTGATTTCTCTTGGTTGCGTTGCAGGAATCCAAGCCACAGATCTGAGCAGCCTTCTGGAGCGGTTTGAGGAAACACAAGGTGAGTGAGGGATCAGTGGGGTTTACGTTAATTCTCTCCCATTCTTCTTCCAGCTGTACCTACGTCCAATCCGTTCTGGGATTTGCATTAAGATGTATTGATTTGGTTGATGCATACATCCCAGCTACCCCTGTCCTTGTCATCTTACATACACATAGTCCATCTGTAAATAGCCCATCCAATCTACCCACCTCATCCCCATATTGTTTTTATTTACTTTGCTGCTCTTTTGCACAGCAGTATCTCTACTTACCCACCATCATCTGCTTGTCATCATCTGCTCATCTATCACTCCAGTGTTAATCTGCTAAAGTGTAATTACTTCGCTACTGTGGCCTATTTTTTGCCTTACCTCCCCACACCATTTGCACACACTGTATATAGACTTTCTTTTTAATCTACCGTATTATTTATTGTATGTTTGTTTTACTCCATGTGTAACTCTGTGTTGTTGCTGTCGCACTGATTTACTTTATCTTGGCCAGGTCGCAGTTGTAAATGAGAACTTGTTCTCAACAAACTTACCTGGTTAAATAAAGGTGTTCTCAACTAGCCTAACTAACTTGCCTCCCCCATGTCTGTCTCTTCCCACAGCCAAAGAGGAGACTGAGACTGAACCTGAAGGCAGTCCAGATAGGAGCCCTGTTAGAGATGAAGAGCCGAGCAACAACACTGAAGGTGAGTTAAAGGAAGGGCTCAGCCTGGAGACTTAATACACCCTATTACCTCCTTAGTGCACTACTTTTGACCAGAGCCATATATGGGCACTGGTCAATAGTAGTGCACTATAAAGGGAATAGGAGGCCATTTGGGATGAAACTGTTCTTCTACTTAATGTTCTAGTTTAGTCCGCACAGTTGCTCAGAGGACTTTGCTGTGGTTATTCTCATGCTTCAGAACAGAACTTCAGTTCATCATCTGGTTTGTTGCTTTCTTTCCAGGGATGCTGACACTGCTGGGTGCCTATCTCCTCAGCACCCAAGATAAACTCTGTCTTCCAGCACCCACTGGCTTTCCAGAACTTGTCAACACACTCGAACCCCTCAGAACTCCGGGACCCTTCAGAACTCCGGAGCCCCTCAGAACTCCGGGACCCCTCAGAACTCCGGAGCCCCTCAGAACTCCGGAGCCCCTCAGAACTCTGGAGCCCCTCAGAACTCCGGAGCCCCTCAGAACTCCGGAACCCCTCAGAACTCCGGAGCCCCTCAGAACTCTGGAACGCTGCGATACTCAGGAACCTCTCAGCACCCAGAATGTTCTCAGCACTCAGGAACAGGCCCCTGCACAGCCGCGCTGGAAACCACTTACCCCTGTCGCACCTCAGAGGAAGCAACCGGCGACCCCCAAACCTCTCCCTCACAAGGCCATCCAAATCATCGACCCCCGTCCTCTACCACCCAAAAAGGTCCACCCCCTCCCCACAAAGCCCCCTGTCACCCCGACTGAGTTCCTGACACCAGTATCTGTCTCCTCGGACCACGACTACTGTCTATCTCAGGATCAACCAGGAAGTAATACTACTATGTTATGCAGCAAAAGGCAAACCATACTCCCCGACCACCAACCAATTCCCAACCCCTCCTCAGTGCCTGGCACGCAGAACTCTGGGAAATATTTGCGCCAGCAGCAGCCAGTGGACTCCAGGACTGTTCCAGAGACACAACTTCCCTCAGACTCTGCTCCGCCATCTACAGAGAGCTCCCCTCTAGGGACGGACGCCATTACTGCAGGGGAGACACAGGAAGAGAGAACCAGCCCCTGCATCCCCTCCCTCCTTCACCCAGTCCCCCCTTCCAGAGGTAGGAGGTCGTCCCACGCTATCGGACAAGGTCTTCATGCTCGGACTCTAGCTCTAGGTCCCCTTCTTCGTCGTCATCTTCCTCATCCTCCTCTCGATCCAGGTCTCGCACTCCACCCCGAAAGAGGTAGGTTCCAAATTCTGTGTGGTGACTGTTATTGCTCTTGAATTGAAGTTGGGGAGTGAGGAGGGTGGCCATGTTAGTGGGTGTGGCCATGTCAGTGGGTGTGGCCATGTTAGTGGGTGTGGCCAATGGTAAGGTACTTTTTTGTTGTTGCTGTTTTAAACCCAATTGCTTCCAATTCTACACGTTTTGCCATGAGGCTGACAGAAAAAAAAGATCAGTTTTAAAGATAATTTTTTGCAGTTTTACACATTTCGCCAAAGCATAAAAACACGTTATAAGCCACCAATCAATGACATGAGAGGTTTTGAACTTCTCCCTGACTGTGTACTTTTTATTTTGGTGATTGTTAGTTCTAAAAGGTGATCTTCAAGATAAATGGCTCCTCTATATCTACTACATACTTTACATCTGGTTTTAGTCATTAAGTTTACACTCAACTTTGTACCAACCCAAAATGTATTTTCTTGCTTTAACCCACGTCCTCCTTCCTCTTTCTCCAACCCCTCTCCTCCTCCTCCCCATCCCTCTCCCTCTTCTCCCCATCCCTCTCCCCCTCCTCCCCTCCCCCTCCTCCCCATCCCTCTCCCTCTCCCCCTCCTCCCTCTCCCCCTCCTCCCCATCCCTCTCTCCCTCCCTCCCCATCCCTCTCCCTCCTCCCCATCCCTCTCCCTCCTCCCCATCCCTCTTCTCCCCATCCCTCTCCCCCTCCTCCCTCTCCCCCTCCTCCCCATCCCTCTCCCCATCCCTCTCCCTCCTCCCCATCCCTCTCTCTCCCCTCCCCATCCCCCTCTCTCCTCCCCATCCCTCTCCCTCCTCCCTCCCATCCTTCTCCCTCCTCCCTCCCCATCCTTCTCCTCCTCCCCATCCCTCTCCCTCCTCCCTCCCATCCTTCTCCTCCTCCCCATCTCCCTCTCCCTCCTCCCCATCCCTCTCCCTCCTCCCCACCAGGTTCTGTCCCAGGCGTTCTGAAAGCAGCTCCTCCTCCTGCGTCCTCTTGCTCCAGCTCCGTCTCCCGTTCCCGGTTCCCTGCCGGTACCGGCTCCCCTACCCAAGTCCTGGAACCGCTCTCGGTCCACATCACAGTCCTGGACTCAGTCTGGTTCAGATCTCGGTCCAGATCCCCACCACACTGGCCTACAGCAGGGCCCAGAGGTGGGATTGCTACAGGTCAGTGATGGCATTAATACATTTGTTAACCCTCCCGTTGTCCTCCTATTATGCCCACCACACAGTGTCCCCCCCCGGGTCACCCTGTCCCGTCTTGGCTAAAGGCCCAGTGGGCACAAGTGTGACAGTATGCGTGTGAACTGCCTTTGCAGATGTATTTTTTATACCTACAGCACGCGGTGTGTGTCTTGGCGTCCTTCTTGGGTGGGCAGAGCTGACACCTCTTACTTGCCACCGGCGGGGCGGCCGGGGGGGCGGCGGCGGCGACCGGGCCAGCGGCTTGCTCCCGGGCTGGCGGACGAGCCTCGGCGGTGGCACCCTGTAGGACTTTGACAAGTGCGGAAGCGGCTTGGGTGCGGGTGAGACGATGCCTTCTTTGGATCACGAGTGCCTTTCCGAGCTGCTCCAGGAACACCCTCCTCTTGTTCCGCTTCCCAGGCATCCAGTCGGGCTTGATCTCTCGCCATATGACAAAGGCGTTGTAGGAGGACACGTCGAGGATGTTGTGGAAGATGACCAGGGGCCAGCGGGCGGTCATCCGTCTGCAGCTGTAGGTGCCGACCACCTTGTCTAGGTTGTCCACGCCGCCCTTGTTGCAGTTGTAGTCTAGGATGAGGGCCGGCTTCCGGTCGCGGCAATCGCTAACGTCGGGCTCCGCGTGCAGCGTGCTCAGAGGTAGCACGTTCTTATTTCTCTTTGCCAGGTAGGACACTAGAGTGGCGGTGGGTGTGAAGGCGAACCTGGAGGACAGGACCTGTCTGCCCTTTGACTCGAGCAGCGCGGGCGGGAGCTCGGCCTTGTTCTTTCTCACCGTGCCCACCATGGTGAGGTTCCTCTCGAGGAGCCGCTGGCCCAGTTCGTAGGAGGTGAAGAAATTGTCACACGTGACGTTGTGACCGGCCGGCAGTCCCTCGGTCAGATCGAGGACGACGCGGGTGCCCTGGTTCTTCTCGGGGCCACCTTGCCGGTGTAGACTTGCATCTTCCAAGCGTAGCTGGACTTGACGTCGCAGGCCACCCGACTTGATGCCGTATTTGGCCGGCTTGCTGGGAATGTACTGTCGGAAAGGACAGCGTCCTTTCCGGTGGGGCGAAGGGAGGAGGAGGAGATTGCTGCGTCATGGTTAAAGTTGGGGCACTGCGTTTATGTTACAGCCGCCGCCGCTACTGCCGATTGCTACTACTGCCGGTGCTAGTACTGCCGGTGCTAGTACTGCCGCTACTAGTGCTACTCTCTATGCTACACGTACATACACAGATACATAGACGGTACCTCTGAACGGGACCAGTTGTTCGTCCACCGTCACGTCGGGCCCCGGGTTGTAGGGGGCCGGCTGCTGCTCATCCCACAGGTTCCATACCTCTCTTATGGCCGCCAGTCTGTCGGTGGCAAGTCTCATGGTCTCGACTGGCGGTCGTCCAGATCGCAGCAGCCTCGAGTACTTGGAAACACCTTGAGGCGGCATGGTGGCGGCGGAGCACGATCCTGCCGCTCTCGGCCGTCCCACAGGCTGGCCCATGAGCCTCCGCCTCGGGCCTGTAGACACCGGCTAGGATCAGCAGCCCTACGTAGGCGCGCAGGTCGGTGGAGTCCATGGGTGTAACCGTCGCCGTATTTTCTCACCCCCCTGCAGATTTGTCATGTCCACAATTATCCTTTCTATGGCCGGTGTGACAAACAGCCGGAAGGTGGACTCAATGTCGAGCACTCGCGATGCGGCGTAGGCCGTGGGGCCCGGCGCGTCACGCGGGGCCGTGGCGGCCCGGATGGCCACGGAGGACCATTTGATTTGCCGTTCTTTGACAGCAACGTCTCCCGCTGGGCTCAGGCGGCTGACGCCGCGTCCTCTCTGTCTGCGCTGGCTCTGTCTCGATCTGGCTCTCTGTCTCGCTCTCGGGCAGCGGCCGTGTCTCGCTCTCCCTCTTCCTCCGAAGAGGAGCACGACCGCGAGGCCGAGTCGCCGTCGTAGTCGTCCGCATCACGCTCGGGGTTGTATTCCTCACCGTCTTCATCTTCCGAAACGTCCTCCTCTTCGGATTCGCAGTAGTCTTCTTCGTCTTCTTGGTCGACACTGGAGGATATCTGTTCCAGGACCTGAGCCGCGCTGGAAACAAGGACTGCGAGGCGTCGTAGGCGGAGGGCTCACGCTCGGCAGGGTCGTATTCCTCCTGTCGTGTCCTCGTCATGGTCCTCATCATGGTCCTCATCTTCTTCTCCTTCTCCTTGTTCCTTCTTGTTCTTCTTCTACTTCCTGACAATATTAGTAGCCTCTGTACGGCCGGCTTACAGTCGTAGGCGGAGGAGCTCACGCTCGGCGGGGTCCTATTCCTCCTCGTCGTTGTCCTCGTCTTCTTCTTCCTTCTTCTTTCTTCTTCTTCCTGACAATATTAGTAGCCTCTCTACGGCCAGCTTACACAGGCCACGTGAATGGGACGAGGCACGCGAACGGACGATGCGCGTTGTCGGCCCTGTCTGCTCCTTCGGGCCCTTCGGTCCATCCGGGTATGCTTGGCTGGCCTCCCCGTGTGATTACAACAAGCTCTTGCACTGAGTTCTTGTGGACAAGTGGTGCCAGGGTCACTCTGACCCGGCCCAGACACTGGGGAACAACTCGTAACACAGGGCCGGGGTCACTCTGACCCGGTCCAGACAGGAGCTGGGAGGGTTACAACATACACCTTGCTAAGGCTGCCAGGGTCACTCTGACCCACGCAGACACGGGGAAATCAACTCGTAATGCTGCCCGGGGTCACTATGACCCGGTCCAGACAGGGCTGGGAGGGTTACAACATACACCTTGCTAAGGCTGCCCGTGGTCACTCTGACCCACACACACAGCGGGGGATCAACTCCCCTGCCCGGGGTCACTCTGACCCGCCGAGACAACGGGAGGGTTAATTATTGCATTCATTACTTGTACCACACTACCACCAGGTGGATACTAGTCATACATCCTGCCCCAGAATTCACAAGCGCCACATTCCGGGCAAGGGCCCTGTGTGCCGAAGTGACAGGCTGTCCCCCGTGCTGCCCTTGGGCCCCGTGTGAGTTTGGGTATTGATTCTAAACGCCCCCCCCCTCCTGCACTACCTTCCCTTGGTTGTGGATATTGTGCCTTTTGGGTATGGTTGTTGTTATTATTGCATTCATTACTTGTGCCACACTACCACCAGGTGGATACTAGTCATACATCCTGCCCCAGAATTCACAAGCGCCCACATTCCGGGCAAGGGCCCTGTGTGCGAAGTGACAGGCTGTCCCCGTACTGCCCTTGGGCCCGTGTGAGTTTGGGTATTGATTCTAAACGCCCCCCTCCTGCACTACCTTCCCTTGGTTGTGGATATTGTGCCTTTTGGGTATGGTTGTTGTTACTTAAATAACTTTTTTAAAAGTATTTTGTAAATGTTTTTAGGGTTGTGTATTAAAGGAGTTCTGAATGATTGTATTAGACTATTAGATTAAACTATAGCCACACTGGTCTTCTGTAGTCCGTCTCACCTTGCTGTCTCCTCTCCCCTGCCCCAACCTTCAGCTCCAACAACATCAGGGACTCCAGGAAACGAAAGAGACAACAAGATATGAGAAGTCAAAAACTGAAAGCCATAGTGAGTACTGTGTAGTACATTACAAACCGTGGTACACCTTGTGTTTTTGCTGTTAACATTTTAGAAATATATTTTTTGTACTTTTTAAGATGTTAAATGTAAATGTGACATTACTTCCTGATTTGATTTGGAGACCAAATTGCCACCAACTGTCCTCTTCGGTTCCCACCAGATGGCCAAGCTGCAAATTGAAGATTGGCTATATCATAAACATTTATGGAAACCAAAATGAGCTTTTTGGTCTTGGATTTAGGTCAGGAATAAGGTTAGCAGTGTGGTCAGGGTGACCGTTGGATGAGTTGTGGTGAAACTGCCACGCCTGTTTGAGATTATTACAATAACAAAGATGTTTGAAACAACAAGCACTTTTATTCCCCGACATCATTGTATGTGTGATAGAACAGCATGCACTACAATGTATTTCAATGACATTGCTGGAAGCTCATCTCCTTCTCCTCTAAAAGCATAACAGATGCTCCTGGGAGAGGCCTGTGAGGTGAGGGCCTATGACAGCGGTCCCCTTTCACACATCCCATTAAAACACATTACAGCTGAGTTTAAAATCGGATTTTAAGAAGATCATTTGTATGAATCTGCAGGGCTTGTGATAGTGACAACCCTTGGTGCGTTGTTTTGTGTGGCCAGGACGAGCGCAGGGTGGTGTGCGTGGGCCGCATCCAGAGGACCATGATGCACGCGGAGCTGAGAGAACGCTTCTCTCTGTTTGGAGAGGTGGAGGAATGCACCCTGCACTGTAGAGACAGGGGGTGAGTCTCTCTCTGCATCAAAGAGATTGTTAGCATCAGTGTCTTTAAACTCTTTTTGTCTCTAGACTTTCTCTGTCCTCTTTCCCTTCTCTCCCCCTCTGTCCCCCTCCACCTCTCCCCCTCTGTCCCCCTCACCTCTCTCTCTCTGTCCCCCTCACCTCTCTCTCTCTGTCCCCCTCCCTCACCTCTCGCTCTCTGTCCCCCTCACCTCTCTCTCTCTGTCCCCCTCACCTCTCTCTCTCTGTCCCCCTCACCTCTCTCTCTCTGTCCCCCTCACCTCTCTCTCTCTGTCCCCCTCACCTCTCTCTCTCTGTCCCCCTCAC
>NW_027000768.1:0-8276 GCF_036934945.1 Oncorhynchus masou masou
ACGGTTAGCAGATGTTAATGGTCACATACACGTGGTTAGCAGATGTTAATGGTCACCTATACGTGGTTAGCAGATGTTAATGGTCACATGCACATGGTTAGCAGATGTTAGCAGATGTTAATGGTCACATGCACATGGTTAGCAGATGTTAATGGTCACATACACATGGTTAGCAGATGTTAATGGTCACCTATACATGGTTAGCAGATGTTAATGGTCACCTACACATGGTTAGCAGATGTTAATGGTCACCTACACATGGTTAGCAGATGTTAATGGTCACATACACATGGTTAGCACATGTTAATGGTCACATACACATGGTTAGCAGATGTTAATGGTCACATACACATGGTTAGCAGATGTTAATGGTCACCTATACATGGTTAGCAGATGTTAATGGTCACCTACACATGGTTAGCAGATGTTAATGGTCACATGCACGTGGTTAGCAGATGTTAATGGTCACCTATACACGGTTAGCAGATGTTAATGGTCACATACACGTGGTTAGCAGATGTTAATGGTCACATACACGTGGTTAGCAGATGTTAATGGTCACATACACATGGTTAGCAGATGTTAATGCGAGTGTCGCTGTTGAAGATACTCCACACTTTGTTACAGTACAGCAGATATTGACTGAATTATAGAACATAAAATATTTTACTGGTGCGTGCAGACAAATAATGAATGAAGTTCATGGATTTTGGTGGGGTTTTAGATATTCAATTAATTGTCACTTTTGTAAAATGTCACTTTTTCTTAGAATGCACTCATATATTTATATATTTTCTTATTGTATCTGGAATGTTAAATTCAAGACAGTTATGTCATATTTGCATTAATGCACCAGGTGTATTTGCATATATTAATAATTGACCATAAAGAGGTGGAGCAAAGCTGCCACCCCCAAACAACTGCTCTCTCTACTCTACCTGCGCTCACCCGCGCTGTCTAGACTGCCTCATTAATTACTGTTGTCACATTCTCAGGCATTATTAAACATTTATGTCAAGGAAGATACCCTTGGGATTTAAAATCAAAACGCTTGGCTATTACACCAATCTAATCATACTTCACATTGTTTGTGAGATCAGATATAATATCACCATCATCCCAGTGTTCCTTCTCGGAAGTTGCTTTCATTTCAGCGCATCTAATTAGTAAACATTCCAACTGTATTAAATTCTAACTTTTTTCAATTAACTTTTTCCAAGAAATGAACACTCATCAAAATAAAGTTCAGTTCTCTTCTTGTGATGTTCAGTCAGTGTCAAGATGGTGCGTTAAATTCTTATAGAATCAACGGAAAGACAATGTATCCCATTGAGTCCATTACAGTCATTACTGGGTGTGTTTGACAGGTCATTCCAGACATTTCCACGGTCGTAACGTTGACAGGGAACACAAAGACAGGCACGAATATGACATTTCCACGGTCGTAACGTTGACAGGGAACAAAAAGACAGGCACGAATATGACATTTCCACGGTCGTAACGTTGACAGGGAACACAAAGACAGGCACGAATATGACATTTCCACGGTCGTAACGTTGACAGGGAACACAAAGACAGGCACGAATATGACATTTCCACGGTCGTAACGTTGACAGGGAACACAAAGACAGGCACGAATATGACATTTCCACGGTCGTAACGTTGACAGGGAACACAAAGACAGAGCACGAATATGACATTTCCACGGTCGTAACGTTGACAGGGAACACAAAGACAGGCACGAATATGAAAGAGTCGCAGGAGGAAAAAGAAAGCAATCAATCCAGTGAGATTCAAGTGACAAGTGGATGTTGCACCTCTCAAACACAGGAGATCCTCAGGTGGGAGGCACGTTGCTACACACACACACATATAAATATGCCTTTAATGCTGCTATTCAAGAAATGACATGTCGTCCCCATTTGAAGCGGACCAGGCCTCTTTATATAGATAATACATAGTCACATAGATTGAGTTTCTAAAGAGCCTCTCTCCCTTTAAAGATGTATCGTCCTGCTCAACAGGGATTGAACCCCACTGTTCTGTTCTCTCTGCTTCACTTTGCTTTCTTCCTGTTCTTATTTAAAGGATAATGACACTGGCCACTTCTTTTTCTTTAACCTTTATTTAACTATTAAAGTCAGTTAAGAACAAATTCTTATTTACAATGCCGTCCTACACTGGCCAAACCCGGACGATGCTGGGCCAATTGTGCGCAGCCCTATGGGACTCCCAATCACGGCCGGTTGTGATACGGCCTGGAATCAAACCAGGGTCTGTAGTGACGCCTCTAGCACTGAGCTGCAGTGCCTCAGACCGCTGAGATGCAGTGCCTCAGACCGCTGAGATGCAGTGCCTCAGACCGCTGAGATGCAGTGCCTCAGACCGCTGAGATGCAGTGCCTCAGACCACTGAGATGCAGTGCCTCAGACCACTGAGATGCAGTGCCTCAGACCGCTGAGATGCAGTGCCTCAGACCACTGAGATGCAGTGCCTCAGACCGCTGAGATGCAGTGCCTCAGTCCGCTGAGATGCAATGCCTCAGACCGCTGAGATGCAGTGCCTCAGTCCGCTGAGATGCAGTGCCTCAGTCCGCTGAGATGCAATGCCTCAGACCGCTGAGATGCAGTGCCTCAGACCGCTGAGATGCAGTGCCTCAGACCGCTGAGATGCAGTGCCTCAGTCCGCTGAGATGCAATGCCTCAGACCGCTGAGATGCAGTGCCTCAGACCGCTGAGATGCAGTGCCTCAGATGTTGCTTAGCGCTCCAAATGGCACCTCATTCCCTATATAGTGCACTTTGACTAGAGCCCAAAATAGTGCCCTAAGTCAATACGGTGCCATTTGGGATGCAGACGTTGATGGTCTTTCAAGCTTTGCTGTGTTGACCCCATGTTGTTAAAGAGGCTTGGTGAGATAGGCCTGCAGGAAATCAAGTCTCCCAGCAAGCTTTGTGTTTTGATGTGCTGTGTTGTGATGCTGAGTCAATCACACAAATAGGCTTCCTTGTGGGAGACAAATCAGAGGCTGGGAGTTCTCTCTCTCTCATTCTCTCTCTCTCATTCTCTCTCTCTCCCTCTCTCTCTCTCCCTCTCTCTGTCTCAATCTCTCTCTCTCTCTCTCTCTCTCTCTCTCTCTCTCATTCTCTCCCTCTCTCCCTCTCTCTGTCTCAATCTCTCTCTCTCTCTCTCTCTCTCATTCTCTCTCTCTCCCTCTCTGTCAATCTCTCTCTCTCTCTCTCTGTGTATATATATATTTTGCTCTCTGTCTCTCTCTATATATATATATTTATATATCTATTTTGCTCTCTCTCTTACACCCTTTTATCTTCTGTTCAACCCCCTCTTCTCTCGCCCCTCTGTTCATGGGAGAGAATGCTGCAGAATCCCCTACTCTCCTTCACTCCTCTCTCCCTGGTCTCTGTATACTGGAGTCCTCTCTCCTCTCTCCCTGGTCTCTGTATACTGGAGTCCTCTCTCCTCTCTCCCTGGTCTCTGTATACTGGAGTCTCCTCTCCTCTCTCCTGGTCTCTCTATCCTGAAGTCATCTCTACTCTCTCCTGGTCTCTGTATGGAGGTCTCTCTCCTCTCTCCTGGTCTTTCCATACAAGTCATCTCTACTCTCTCTCCCTTCATGTCTACTGGAGTCCTCTCCCCTCATCCCTACTCTCTCCCCTCACTTCTCTCTACTCTCTCCCTGGTCCCCTTATCCTCTACTCTCTCTCCCCTCATCTCTCTACACTGAGTCCTCTCTCCCCTCATCTCTCTACTCTTCCCCCCTCATCCTCTACTCTCTCCCTGGTCTCTCCCTCATCTCCCCTCCTCTCTCTCCCCCATATCCTCTACTCTCTCTCCCCTCATCTCCTCTACTCTCTCCCTGGTCTCTCCGCCTGGAGTCCTCTCTACTCTCTCTCCCTGGTCTCTCCATACTAGAGTCCTCTCTCCTCTCACCCTGGTCTCTCCATACTGGAGTCCTCTCTCCTCTCACCCTGGTCTCTCCATACTAGAGTCCTCTCTCCTCTCACCCTGGTCTCTCCATACTAGAGTCTTCTCTCCTCTCACCCTGGTCTCTCCATACTGGAGTCCACTCTCCTCTCACCCTGGTATCTCCATACTGGACTCTCTCCCTCTCCAACCCACTCCAGCCCAGCCTCCAGTCCTCTGTGTTTCTTCAGGGTCCATGTGATTTATCACTGCAGCTGTGTGTTATTATTCTGCATGATTAACCTAATGGAACCTAAGTGACAGGTCCCGTATCCTCCATGACTCTGCAGGGTTTATTTATCACTAGTCTTTGTGCCGAGGTGGCCACTCCCCCTTAATTCAAACAGCCCAGGGTGTATATAAACTGTCCTAGATAACTCCCTAACAGAGCATCTCTCTCTCCCTCTCTCCCTCTCTCTTTCTCTCTTTCTCTCTCTCTCTCCTCTCTCTCTCTCTCTCTCTCTCTCTCCTCTCTTTCCTCTCTTTCCTCTCTCTCCTCTCTCTCTCTCTCTCTCTGCTATAGCCCAGGGTGTATATAACCTGTCCTATGTAACTCCCTTTACAGAGCTGGGATATTCTCTCTCTCTCTTCTACAGCCCAGTCCCAGACTGGTGGGTGCACTTTAACTAAATTCAAGAGTAAGCAAGTTGTAACCTTCACAAGAGTGTTTTTCGGCCAACACAACACTTTCTGAGGTGTGAGCGAATTCATATTTGACCACAGTAGATGCAGAATGGAGCTATCACCTATTATGTGGAACATATTCACTGTGTCTCAGAGTAGGAGTGCTGATCTAGGATCAGTTAAGCCTCTTAGATCCTAATGAATAAGATTATATGGACAGGGGGGACCCGGGTCTTTATCCACAAGGCATCTCAGAGTAGGAGGGCTGATCTAGGATCAGTTAATTAAGCCTCTTAGATCCTAATGAATAAGATTATATGGGCAGGGGGACCCGGGTCTTTATCCACAAGGCATCTCAGAGTAGGAGGGCTGATCTAGGATCAGTTAATTAAGCCTCTTAGATCCTAATGAATAAGATTATATGGACAGGGGGGACCCGGGTCTTTATCCACAAGGCATCTCAGAGTAGGAGGGCTGATCTAGGATCAGTTAATTAAGCCTCTTAGATCCTAATGAATAAGATTATATGGGCAGGGGGGACCCGGGTCTTTATCCACAAGGCATCTCAGAGTAGGAGGGCTGATCTAGGATCAGTTAATTAAGCCTCTTAGATCCTAATGAATAAGTGAGATAGTCACCTGATCCTAGATAACTAGCATCTCTGATCTGTTCTGTACCTGATCCTAGATCACTAGCCTCTCTGTTCTGTTCTGTACCTGATCCTAGATAACTAGTATCTCTGTTCTGTTCTGTACCTGATCCTAGATAACTAGCGCCTCTGTTCTGTTCTGTACCTGATCCTAGATCACTAGCCTCTCTGTTCTGTTCTGTACCTGATCCTAGATCACTAGCCTCTCTGTTCTGTTCTGTACCTGATCCTAGATCACTAGCCTTTCTGTTCTGTTCTGTACCTGATCCTAGATCACTAGCCTCTCTGTTCTGTTCTGTACCTGATCCTGGATCACTAGCCTCTCTGTTCTGTTCTTTACCTGATCCTAGATCACTAGCCTCTGTTCTGTTTTGTTCCTGATCCTAGATCACTATCAAATCAAATTTATTTATATAGCCCTTCGTACATCAGCTGATATCTCAAAGTGCTGTACAGAAACCCAGTCTAAAACCCCAAACAGCAAGCAATGCAGGTGTAGAAGCACGGTGGCTAGGAAAACTCCCTAGAAAGGCCAACACCTAGGGAGAAACCTAGAGAGGAACCAGGCTATTTGGGGTGGCCAGTCCTCTTCTGGCTGTGCCGGGTGGAGATTATAACAAAACATGGCCACGATGTTCAAATGTATTGGTATTATGTTGCTGCTACCTACACAGTGACTTACCACTGGTATTATGTTGCTGCTACCTACACAGTGACATACCACTGGTATTATGTTGCTGCTACCAACACAGTGACATACCACTGGTATTATGTTTCTACTACCAACACAGTGACATACCACTGGTATTATGTTGCTACTACCTACACAGTGACATACCACTGGTATTATGTTGCTGCTACCAACACAGTGACATACCACTGGTATTATGTTGCTGCTACCAACACAGTGACATACCACTGGTATTATGTTGCTGCTACCAACACAGTGACATACCACTGGTATTATGTTGCTGCTACCTTCACAGTGACATACCACTGGTATTATGTTGCTGCTACCAACACAGTGACATACCACTGGTATTATGTTTCTACTACCAACACAGTGACATACCACTGGTATTATGTTGCTGCTACCAACACAGTGACATACCACTGGTATTATGTTGCTGCTACCTTCACAGTGACATACCACTGGTATTATGTTGCTACTACCTACACAGTGACATACCACTGGTATTATGTTGCTACTACCTACACAGTGACATACCACTGGTATTATGTTGCTACTACCAACACAGTGACATACCACTGGTATTATGTTGCTGCTACCTACACAGTGACATACCACTGGTATTATGTTGCTGCTACCTACACAGTGACATACCACTGGTATTATGTTGCTACTACCTACACAGTGACTTACCACTGGTATTATGTTGCTGCTACCAACACAGTGACATACCACTGGTATTATGTTGCTGCTACCTACACAGTGGCATACCACTGGTATTATGTTGCTACTACCTACACAGTGACATACCACTGGTATTATGTTGCTACTACCTACACAGTGACATACCACTGGTATTATGTTGCTGCTACCTACACAGTGACATACCACTGGTATTATGTTGCTGCTACCAACACAGTGACATACCACTGGTATTATGTTGCTGCTACCTACACAGTGACATACCACTGGTATTATGTTGCTGCTACCAACACAGTGACATACCACTGGTATTATGTTACTACTACCAACACAGTGACATACCACTGGTATTATGTTACTACTACCTACACAGTGACATACCACTGGTATTATGTTGCTGCTACCAACACAGTGACATACCACTGGTATTATGTTGCTGCTACCAACACAGTGACATACCACTGGTATTATGTTGCTGCTACCTACACAGTGACATACCACTGGTATTATGTTGCTACTACCTACACAGTGACATACCACTGGTATTATGTTGCTACTACCTACACAGTGACATACCACTGGTATTATGTTGCTACTACCTACACAGTGACATACCACTGGTATTTTGTTGCTACTACCTACACAGTGACATACCACTGGTATTATGTTGCTGCTACCTACACAGTGACATACCACTGGTATTTTGTTGCTACTACCTACACAGTGACATACCACTGGTATTATGTTACTGCTACCTACACAGTGACATACCACTGGTATTATGTTGGCCACCGTCCTGCTGTCTATATCGACCCAAACCTTTTCTGGGGTCTGATGAGCGTCGGCATCGGGCGCCTTAACCCGGATTTCGGTTCATCCCGCAGCGCCAGTTCTGCTTACCAAAAGTGGCCCACGAGGCGGCTCGCATTCCACGCCCGGCTCCAAGCTACCTTCACAGTGACATACCACTGGTATTATGTTGCTGCTACCTACACAGTGACATACCACTGGTATTATGTTGCTACTACCTACACAGTGACATACCACTGGTATTATGTTTCTACTACCTACACAGTGACATACCACTGGTATTATGTTGCTGCTACCTTCACAGTGACATACCACTGGTATTATGTTTCTACTACCTACACAGTGACATACCACTGGTATTATGTTGCTGCTACTACCTACACAGTGACATACCACTGGTATTATGTTGCTGCTACTACCTACACAGTGACATACCACTGGTATTATGTTGCTGCTACCTTCACAGTGACATACCACTGGTATTCTGTTTCTACTACCTACACAGTGACATACCACTGGTATTCTGTTTCTACTACCTACACAGTGACATACCACTGGTATTATGTTGCTGCTACCTACACAGTGACATACCACTGGTATTATGTTTCTACTACCTACACAGTGACATACCACTGGTATTATGTTTCTACTACCTACACAGTGACATACCACTGGTATTATGTTGCTGCTACTACCTACACAGTGACATACCACTGGTATTATGTTGCTGCTACTACCTACACAGTGACATACCACTGTTATTATGTTGCTGCTACTACCTACACAGTGACTTACCACTGGTATTATGTTGCTGCTA
>NW_027000769.1:0-8274 GCF_036934945.1 Oncorhynchus masou masou
TTCAGACAGGACACCAGGTCTGTAGTCCTTCAGACAGGACACTAGGTCTGTAGTCATTCAGACAGGACACTAGGTCTGTAGTCATTCAGACAGGACACCAGGTCTGTAGTCCTTCAGACAGGACACCAGGTCTGTAATCCTTCAGACAGGACACCAGGTCTGTAGTCCTTCAGGACAGGACACCAGGTCTGTACCTTCATTCAGACAGGACACCAGGTCTGTAATCCTTCAGACAGGACACCAGGTCTGTACTCATTCAGACAGGACACCAGGTCTGTAGTCCTTCAGACAGGACACCAGGTCTGTAGTCCTTCAGACAGGACACCAGGTCTGTAGTCCTTCAGACAGGACACCAGGTCTGTAATCCTTCAGACAGGACACCAGGTCTGTAGTCCTTCAGGACAGGACACCAGGTCTGTAGTCCTTCAGACAGGACACCAGGTCTGTAGTCCTTCTAGACAGGACACCAGGTCTGTAATCCTTCAGACAGGACACCAGGTCTGTAGTCCTTCAGACAGGACACCGGGTCTGTAGTCCTTCAGACAGGACACCAGGTCTGGCATCCATTCAGACCGGACAACCGGGTCTGTAGTCCTTCAGACCGGACACCAGGTCTGTAATCCATTCAGACAGGACACCAGGCCTGTAGTCCTTCAGACAGACACCAGGTCTGTAGTCCTTCAGACAGGACACCAGGTCTGTACTCCATTCAGACAGGACACCAGGTCTGTAATCCTTCAGACAGGACACCAGGTCTGTAGTCCTTCAGACAGGACACCAGGTCTGTAGTCCTTCAGACAGGACACCAGGTCTGTACTCCTTCAGACAGGACAGCCAGGTCTGTAGTCCTTCAGACAGGACACCAGGTCTGTAATCCTTCAGACAGGACACCAGGCCTGTAGTCCTTCAGACAGACACCAGGTCTGTAGTCCTTCAGACAGGACACCAGGTCTGTAGTCCTTCAGACAGGACACCAGGGTCTGTAATCCTTCAGACAGGACACCAGGTCTGTAGTCCATTCAGACAGGACACCGGGTCTGTAATCCTTCAGACAGGACACCAGGTCTGGTACCTCATTCAGACCAGACAATCCAGGTCTGTAATCCTTCAGACAGGACACCAGGTCTGTACTCCTTCAGACAGGACACCAGGTCTGTAATCCTTCAGACAGGACACCAGGTCTGTACTCATTCAGACAGGACACCAGGTCTGTACTCATTCAGACAGGACACCAGGTCTGTAATCCTTCAGACAGGACACCAGGTCTGTAGTCCTTCAGACAGGACACCAGGTCTGTAGTCCTTCAGACAGGACACCAGGTCTGTAGTCCTTCAGACAGGACACCAGGTCTGTAGTCCTTCAGACAGGACACCAGGTCTGTAGTCCTTCAGACAGGACACCAGGTCTGTAATCCTTCAGACAGGACACCAGGTCTGTACTCATTCAGACAGGACACCGGGTCTGTAATCATTCAGACCGGACACCAGGTCTGTACTCATTCAGACAGGACACCAGGTCTGTACTCATTCAGACAGGAACAGGGTCTGTAATCCTTCAGACAGGACACCAGGTCTGTAGTCCTTCAGACAGGACACCAGGTCTGTAGTCCAGACGAGGACCGTATCCTGTGTTCCTCAGACAGACAGCCCAGGTCTGAGGTCTTCAGACAGATGCCCAGACTGTAAATCTTCAGACAAGATTAACAGGGCCTGTGTCCCAGACAGGCTACTCAGGTCTGGTGAAGTCCCTGAGACAGACACTAGGTCTGCAGTCATTCAGATATAGGACACCACAGGGTCTGTACTCATTCAGACAGGACACCGGGTCTGTAGTCATTCAGACCGGACACCAGGTCTGTAATCCTTCAGACAGGACACCAGGTCTGTACTCATTCAGACAGGACACCAGGTCATTCAGACGCACAGGTACCTTCAGACAGGACACCAGGTCTGTAGTCCTTCAGACAGGACACCAGGTCTGTAGTCATTCAGACAGGACACCAGGTCTGTAGTCCTTCAGACAGGACACCAGGTGTGTAGTCCTTCAGACAGGACACCAGGTCTGTAGTCCTTCAGACAGGACACCAGGTCTGTAGTCATTCAGACAGAGACCAGGTCTGTAGTCATTCAGACAGGACACCAGGTCTGTAGTCCTTCAGACAGGACACCAGGTCTGTACTCATTCAGACAGGACACCAGGTCTGTACTCATTCAGACAGGAAACCTTTTGTTTTTTCTGGACTGGAACAGTGATGGAAGATTTGAAACAGGCAGGAACAGTGCATTGCTCTAGTGACTGGTTGTATATTTCAGTGAAAACAGGGGAGAGCTGGTCAGCACAATGCTTAAATATGGCTTGAGAGACCTTGTCTGGGCCGGCAGTCTATCTGCTCTTCTGTTTCCTGTAGAGTTTGTTGACCTCCTGACCAAGGATGGGGAAGAGGGCATCCTGGGACAGGCTGGGGAACTCCTAAGCAACTTTGCAGTGTATATTTTGGGGTGTTATTTCTTACATTATTAGCCCAGAACAATTTTTGTGTTATTACATATAGCCAGAAATAACTTCTATATTTTCACAAGCATTTTGCTACACCCGCAACAACATCTGCTGAATATGAGTATGTGACCAACATATTTTGAGTTGTTGTCCCAGGGACCATGGCCTGATCTGGAAAAAAAATATATATATACAGTGCTTCGAAAGTATTCGGCCCCCTTGAACTTTGCGACCTTTTGCCACATTTCAGGCTTCAAACATAAAGATATAAAACTGTATTTTTTTGTGAAGAATCAACAACAAGTGGAACACAATCATGAAGTGGAACGACATTTATTGGATATTTCAAACGTTTTTAACAAATCAAAAACTGAAAAATTGGGCGTGCAAAATTATTCAGCCCTTTACTTTCAGTGCAGCAAACTCTCTCCAGAAGTTCAGTGAGGATCTCTGAATGATCCAATGTTGACCTAAATGACTAATGATGATAATACAATCCACCTGTGTGTAATCAAGTCTCCGTATAAATGCACCTGCACTGTGATAGTCTCAGAGGTCCGATAAAAGCGCAGAGAGCATCATGAAGAACAAGGAACACACCAGGCAGGTCCGAGATACTGTTGTGAAGAAGTTTAAAGCCGGATTTGGATACAAAAAGATTTCCCAAGGTTTAAGCATCCCAAGGAGCACTGTGCAAGCGATAATATTGAAATGGAAGGAATATCAGACCACTGCAAATCTACCAAGACCTGGCCGTTCCTCTAAACTTTCAGCTCATACAAGGAGAAGACTGATTAGAGATGCAGCCAAGAGGCCCATGCTCACTCTGGATGAACTGCAGAGATCTACAGCTGAGGTGGGAGACTCTGTCCATAGGACAACAATCAGTCGTATATTGCACAAATCTGGCCTTTATGGAAGAGTGGCAAGAAGAAAGACATTTCTTAAAGATATCCATAAAAAGTGTTGTTTAAAGTTTGCCACAAGCCACCTGGGAGACACACCAAACATGTGGAAGAAGGTGCTCTGGTCAGATGAAACCAAATTGAACTTTTTGGCAACAATGCAAAACGTTATGTTTGGCGTAAAAGCAACACAGCTCATCTCCTGACCATACCATCCCCACTGTCAAACATGGTGGTGGCAGCATCATGGTTTGGGCCTGCTTTTCTTCAGCAGGGACAGGGAAGATGGTTAAAATTGATGGGAAGATGGATGGAGCCAAATACAGGACCATTCTGGAAGAACCTGATGGAGTCTGCAAAAGACCTGAGACTGGGATGGAGATTTGTCTTCCAACAAGACAATGATCCAAAACATAAAGCAAAATCTACAATGGAATGGTTCAAAAATAAACATATCCAGGTGTTAGAATGGCCAAGTCAAAGTCCAGACCTGAATCCAATCGAGAATCTGTGGAAAGAACTAAAAACTGCTGTTCACAAATGCTCTCCATCCAACCTCACTGAGCACGAGCTGTTTTGCAAGGAGGAATGGGAAAATGTTCAGTCTCTCGATGTGCAAAATTGATAGAGACATACAAGCGACTTACAGCTGTAATCGCAGCAAAAGGTGGCGCTACAAAGTATTAACTTAAGGGGCTGAATAATTTTGCACGCCCAATTTTTCAGTTGTTGATTTGTTAAAAAGTTTGAAATATCCAATAAATGTCGTCCCCTTCATGATTGTGTCCCACTTGTTGTTGATTCTTCACAAAAAATACAGTTTTATATCTTTATGTTTGAAGCCTGAAATGTGGCAAAAGGTCGCAAAGTTCAAAATAATACTTTCGCAAGGCACTGTATATACACTGCTCAAAAAATAAAGGGAACACTTAAACAACACAATGTAACTCCAAGTCAATCACACTTCTGTAAAATCAAACTGTCCACTTAGGAAGCAACACTGATTGACATAAATTTCCACATGCTGTTGTGCAAATGGAATAGACAACAGGTGGAAATTATAGGCAATTAGCAAGACACCCCCAATAAAGGAGTGGTTCTGCAGGTGGGGACCACAGACCACTTCTCAGATCCTATGCTTCTGGCTGATGTTTTGTGGTCACTTTTGAATGCTGGAGGTGCTTTCACTCTAGTGGTAGCATGGGATGGAGTCTACAACCCCACAAGTGGCTCAGGTAGTGCAGTTCACCCAGGATGGCACATCAATGCGAGCTGTGGCAAGATGGTTTGCTGTCATCTGTCAGCGTAGTGTCCAGAGCATGGGAGGCGCTACCAGGAGACAGGCCAGTACATCAGAGACGTGGAGGGGCGGTAGGAGGGCAACAACCCAGCAGCAGGACTGCTACCTCCGCCTTGAGCAAGGAGGAGCAGGAGGAGCACTGTCAGAGCCCTGCAAAATGACCTCCAGCAGGCCACAAATGTGCATGTGTCTGCTCAAACGGTCAGAAACAGACTCCATGAGGGTGGTATGAGGGCCCGGCGTCCACAGATGGGGGTTGTGTTTACATCGCAACACCGTGCAGGACGTGCTCTTCACAGATGAGCAGGTTCACACTGAGCACATGTGCCAGAGCGTGACAGTCTGGAGACGCGTGGAGAACGTTCTGCTGCCTGCAACATCCTCCAGCATGACCGGTTTGACGGTTAGTCAGTCATGGTGTGGGGTGGCATTTCTTTTGGGGGCCGCACAGCCCTCCATGTTCCGCCAGAGGTAGCCTGACTGCCATTAGTACCGAGATGAGATTAGACCCCTGTATCCATATGCGGTTGGCCCTGGGCCTTCCTATGCTCCTCCTAATGCAAGACAATGCTAGACCTCATGTGGCTGGAGTGTGTCAGCAGTTCATGCAAGAAGAAGGCATTGATGCTATGGACCGCTATGGACGTAATTTCGGGTCACAACTTGCAGACCTGTTTTCGAGTTGCTGTGCTGTGCGTTTTGTTGCCAACCTATTTTGCTACCTGACAACTTTACGGTTTTTACTTTTTAATTACTGTTTCTACTATATATATATATATATTTATATATTTATTCCCCCAACTTTTTCACTCGGACGTTTTATCTGGACACACGATTTGTCAGGATCTCCAACAGCCGAAGCTAAGTAGTAACATTAACATGATGCCTTCTAATTGCAGTCGTTGTACTCGCCTTACGGCGAGGATAGCTGTCTACAAGCCAGGCTTCAGGCGCAATCGTTAGGCAAGGGTAATTTCAGTGTAGGAAAGGATGAAACAGCGTCTGTGCCACCAGTAAGTACAGATAGTACGTTAGTATAAATCCCTGGCACAGTCCCCGCAGCCGGACAACTTTCTCACGGTTTCTGGAAGGAAATGCCGTGGAACGCTTCAACCGGTGTCGCTCATTCAGCCGACAGAAACTTTCAACCGGTTTTCCCATTAAGCAGCGAGTCGGAGTCAGAGGCCGAGCTCTCTCTGACTTCCTACTCCTCCCGTTACGGGTCTGGAGACGCCGGCTTCCCACCATTAGCTCTGACAAATTGAAAACTCTAGTCATTGGCGACTCACTCATCCAAGTATTAGACTTAAACGAATCATCCAGCGATCACACACTGTTTACCGGGGGCAGGGGCGACGCGGCTAATCTGAAGATGGTGCTGGCTAAAGCTAAAACTGGCGAAAGAAGAGAGTACAGAGATATTGTTATCCATGTCGGCACCAACGATGTTAGGATGAAACAGTCAGAGATCACCAAGCCAACATAGCTTCTGCGTGTAAATCAGCTAGAAAGATGTGTCGTATCGAGTAATTGTCTCTGGCCCCTCCCAGTTAGGGGGAGTGATGAGCTCTACAGCAGAGTCTCACAACTCAATCGCTGGTTGAAAACTGTTTTCTGCCCCTCCCAAAGTTAGAATTTGTAGATAATTGGCCCTCTTTCTGGGACTCACCCACAAAAACAGGACCAAGCCTGACCTGCTGAGGAGTGAGCGGACTCCATCCAAGCTGGAGGGGTGCTCTCATCTTATCTACCAACATAGACAGGGCTCTAACTCCTCTAGCTCCACAATGAAATAGGGTGCAGGCCAGGCAGCAGGCTGTTAGCCAGCCTGCCCAGCATAGTGGAGTCTGCCACTAGCACAGTCAGTGTAGTCAGCTCAGCTATCACCATTGAGACCGTGTCTGTGCCTCGACCTAGGTTGGGCAAAACTAAACATGGCGGTGTTTGCCTTAGCAATCTCACGAGGATAAAGACCACCTCCATTCCTGTCATTATTGAAAGAGATCATGATACCTCACATCTCAAAATAGGGCTACTTAATGTTAGATCCCTTACTTCAAAGGCAATTATAGTCAATGAACTAATCACTGATCATAATCTTGATGTGATTGGCCTGACTGAAACATGGCTTAAGCCTGATGAATTTACTGTGTTAAATGAGGGCTCACCTCCTGGGCTACACGAGTGACAATATCCCCCGTGCATCCCGCAAAGGCGGAGGTGTTGCTAACATTTACGATAGCAAATTTCAATTTACAAGCTTCTAGTCATGAAATCATATGCAGCCTACTCAATCACTTTTTATAGCTACTGTTTACAGGCCTCCTGGGCCATATACAGCATTCCTCACTGAGTTCCCTGAATTCTATCGGACCTTAGTCATAGCAGATAATATTCTAATCTTTGGTGACTTTAATATTCATGGAAAAGTCCACAGACCCACTCAAAAGGCTTTCGGGCCATCATCGACTCAGTGGGTTTTGTCCAACATGTCTCTGGACCCACTCACTGTATCACAGTCATACGCTGGACCTAGTTTTGTCCCATGGAATAAATGTTGTGGATCTTAATGTTTTTCCCTCATAATCCTGGAATTTCGGACCACCATTTTATTACGTTTGCAATTACCAACAAATAATCTGCTCAGACCCCAACAAGGAACATCAAAAGTTGTGCTATAAATTCTGAACAACACAAAGATTCCTTGATGTCCTTCCGAGATTCCCTCTGTCTACCCAATGACGCCAGAGGACAAAAATCAGTTAACCACCTAACTGAGGAACTCAATTTAACCTTACGCAATACCCTAGATGCAGTTGCACCCCTAAAAACTAAAAACATTTCTCATAAGAAACTAGCTCCCTGGTACACAGAAAATACCCGAGCTCTGAAGCAGCTTCAGAAAATTGGAGCGGAAATGGGCGCAACACCAAACTGGAAGTCTTCCGTCCTAGCTTGGAAAGACAAGTACCGTGCCCAATACCGAAAGAGCCCTTACTGCTGCTTTCGATCATCCTATTTTCCTAACTTAATTGAGAAAATAAGGTTAAATCCGAAATTCCTTTTGATACTGTCGCAAAGCTAACTAAAAGCAGCATTCCCCAGAGAGGATGACTTTCACTTTAGCAGTGATAAATTCATGAACTTCTTTGAGGAAAAAATTATGATTATTAGAAAGCAAATTACGGACTCCTCTTTAAATCGCGAGGCTCTGCATCTGTCCTCGTGCTCCCTGGACCTTAGTAGCTCACTTTTGAGTACTACATCGTCTGCCACATTCTTTTGGCGAGATTGGGACCCAAGTTGGTCTACCTGGACAAGTTCTGGCCTGGTTTAGATCTTATGTCTGGAAAGATATCAGTTTGTCATCTGTGAATGGTTTGTCCTCTGACAAATCAACTGTAAATTCGGTGTTCCTCAAGGTTCCGTTTTAGGACCACTATTGTTTTCACTATATATTTTACCTCTTGAGGATGTTATTCGAAAACATATGTTAACTTTCACTGCTATGCGGATGACACACAGCTGTACATTTCAATGAAACATGGTAGAAGCCCCAAAATTGCCCTTGCT
>NW_027000770.1:0-8273 GCF_036934945.1 Oncorhynchus masou masou
CTCCCCGTCTTCTCCTCTCTACCGTTATACGGCCTGACTCCCCCGTCTTCTCCCTCTCTACCGTTATACAGCCTGACTCCCCCGTCTTCTCCTCTCTACCGTTATACAGCCTGACTACCCCGTCTTCTCCCTCTCTACCGTTATACAGCCTGACTACCCCGTCTTCCCTCTCTACCGTTATACGGCCTGACTACCCCGTCTTCTCCTCTCTACCGTTATACGGCCTGGTCCTGACTCCCCTGTCTTCTCCTCTCTACCGTTATACAGCCTGACTACCCCCTCTCTACCGTTATACAGCCTGACTCCCCCTGTCTTCTCCTCTCTACCGTTATACAGCCTGACTCCCCCGTCTTCTCCTCTCTACCGTTATACGGCCTGACTCCCTCCGTCTTCTCCTCTCTACCGTTATACGGCCTGACTCCCCGTCTTCTCCTCTCTCCCAATATACAGCCTGACTCCCTGTCCTCTCCTCTCTACCGTTATACAGCCTGACTCCCCGTCTTCTCCTCTCTACCGTTATACGGCCTGACTCCCCTTCCTGTCCTCTCCCCGTCTCACCCTACCGTTATACGGCCCTGACTCCCTCCGTCTTCTCCTCTCTACCGTTATACGGCCCTGACTCCCCCTGTCTTCTCCTCTCTACCGTTATACAGCCTGACCCACCTGTCTTCTCCTCTCTCTACCATTATACAGCCTGACACCCCCCTGTCTTCTCCTCTCTACCATTATACAGCCTAACACCCCCTGTCTTCTCCTTTCTACCGTTATACA
Source organism: Oncorhynchus masou masou (assembly GCF_036934945.1). Classification (NCBI taxonomy): domain Eukaryota; kingdom Metazoa; phylum Chordata; class Actinopteri; order Salmoniformes; family Salmonidae; genus Oncorhynchus; species Oncorhynchus masou. Next base: position 772 of record NW_027000770.1, read on the forward strand.
GCCTGACACCCCCTGTCTTCTCCTCTCTACCGTTATACAACCTGCCTGACTCCCCCGTCTTCTCCTCTCTACCGTTATACAGCCTGACTACCCCGTCTTCTCCTCTCTACCGTTATACAGCCTGACTCCCCGTCTTCTCCTCTCTACCCCGTTATACAGCCTGACTACCCCGTCTTCTCCTCTCTAACGCACGGTCTGGCTCCCCGTCTTCTCCTCTCTACCGTTATACGGCCTGACTCCCTGTCTTCCTCTCTACCGTTATACAGCCTGACTACCCCCATCTTCTCCTCTCTACCGTTATACAGCCTGACTCCCCCTGTCTTCTCCTCTCTACCGTTATACAGCCTGACTCCCCCCGTCTTCTCCTCTCTACCGTTATACGGCCTGACTCCCTCCGTCTTCTCCTCTCTACCGTTATACGGCCTGACTCCCCCTTCTCCTCTCTCCCAATATACAGCCTGACTACCCCGTCTTCTCCTCTCTACCGTTATACGGCCTGACTCCCTGTCCTCTCCTCTCTACCGTTATACAGCCTGACTACCCCGTCTTCTCCCTCTCTGCCAATTATACAGCCTGACTCCCCCCCGTCTTCTCCTCTCTACCGTTATCGGCCTGACTCCCTGTCTTCTCCTCTCTACCGTTATACAGCCTGACTACCCCCTCCTCTACCGTTATACAGCCTGACTCCCCTGTCTTCTCCTCTCTACCGTTATACAGCCTGACTCCCCGTCTTCCTCTCTACCGTTATACGGCCTGACACCTCCGTCTTCTCCTCTCTCCCGTTATACAGCCTGACTCCCCCCGTCTTCTCCTCTCTCCCAATATACAGCCTGACTCCCTGTCCTCTCCTCTCTACCGTTATACGGCCTGACTCCCCGTCTTCTCCTCTCTACCGTTATACAGCCTGACTCCCTGTCCTCTCCTCTCTACCGTTATACAGCCTGACTCCCCGTCTTCTCACTCTCTACCGTTATACAGCCTGACTCCCTCCGTCTTCCCCTCTCTACCGTTATACGGCCCTGACTCCCCGTCTTCTCCTCTCTACCGTTATGCGGCCTATTTCCCCCCTATACTTCTCCTCTCTACCGTTATACAGCCTGACTACCCCCTATCTTCTCCTCTCTACCGTTATACAGCCTGACACCCCCGGTCTTCTCCTCTCTACCATTATACAGCCTAACACCCCCTGTCTTCTCCCTTTCTACCGTTATACAGCCCTGACACCCCTGTCTTCTCCTCTCTACCGTTATACAACCTGACTACTCCCCGTCTTCTCCTCTCTACCGTTATACAGCCTGACTACCCCCGTCTTCTCCTCTCTACCGTTATACAGCCTGACTCCCCGTCTTCTCCTCTCTGCCGTTATACAGCCTGACTACCCCCATCTTCTCCTCTCTACCGTTATACAGCTCCACTCCCTGTACTCCCCCCCGTCTTCTCCTCTCTACCGTTATACGGCCTGACTCCCACCTTTCTTCTCCTCTCTACCGTTATACAGCCTGACTACCCCCATCTTCTCCTCTCTACCGTTATACAGCCCTGACTCCCCCTGTCTTCTCCTCTCTACCGTTACTTAGCCCTGACTCCCCCGTCTTCTCCTCTCTACCGTTATACGGCCCTGACTCCCCTCCCGCTTCTTCTCTCTGGTCTCACGGCCTGACTCCCCGTCTTCTCCTCTCTCCCAATATACAGCCTGACTCCCCGTCTTCTCCCTCTCTACCGTATCACGGCCCTGACTCCCCCTCCTGTAACACCCCCCTGTCTCCTCTCTACCGTTATACAGCCTGACTCCCGTCTTCTCACTCTCTACAATTATACGGCCCTGACTCCCCCTTCTTCTCCTCTCTACCGTTATACGGCCCTGACTCCCCGTCTTCTCCTCTCTACGTTATACAGCCTGACTCCCCTGTCCTCTCCTCTCTACCGTTATACAGCCTGACTCCCCGTCTTCTCCTCTCTACCGTTATACGGTCTGACTCCCCCGCCTTCTCCCTCTCTACCGTTATACTTGCCTGACTCCCATCTTCTCCTCTCTACCGTTATACAGCCCTGACACCCCATCTTCTCCTCTCTCCCGTTATACAGCCTGACTCCCCGTCTTCCTCTCTACCGTTATACAGCCTGACACCCCGTCTTCTCCTCTCTACCGTTATACAGCCTGACTACCTCCTGTCTTCCTCCTCTCTACCGGTATACGGCCCTGACTCCCCGTCTTCTCACTCTCTACCGTTATACGGCCTGACACCCATCTTCTCCTCTCTACCGTTATACAGCCTGACTACCCCCTGTCTTCTCCTCTCTACCGTTATACAGCCTGACACCCCTGTCTTCTCCTCTCTACCATTATACAGCCTAACACCCCTGTCTTCTCCTTTCCCGTTATACAGCCTGACTCCCCCTGTCTTCTCCTCTCTACCGTTATACGGCCTGACTCCCTGCTCTACCGTTATACAGCCTGACCCCCGTCTTCTCCTCTCTACCGTTATACAGCCTGACTACCCCCGTCTTCTCCTCTCTACCGTTATACAGCCTGACTCCCCGTCTTCTCCTCTCTACCGTTATACAGCCTGACACCCCGTCTTCTCCTCTCTCCCCCGTTATACAGCCTGACTTCGTCTTCTCCTTCTACTGCGTTATACAGCCTGACACGTTTTCCCTCTACCGTTATACGGGCCTGACTCCCCTTCTCCTCTCTACCGTTATACGGCCTGACTCCCCGTCTTCTCCTCTCTACCGTTATACAGCCTGACACCCCCATCTTTCCTCTCTACCGTTATACAGCCTGACTAGCTCCCTGTATTCTCCTCTCTACCGTTATACAGCCTGACTCCCCTGTCTTCTCCTCTCTACCATTATACAGCCTAACACCCCTGTCTTCTCCTTTCACCGTTATACAGCCTGACTCCCCTGTCTTCTCCTCTCTCCCGTTATACAACCTGCCTGACTCCCCGTCTTCTCCTCTCTACCGTTATACAGCCTGACTACTCTACCGTTATCCCTGTCCTCTCCTCTCTACCGATTATACAGCCTGACTCCCCTTCTTCTCCTCTCTACCGTTATACGGCCCTGACTCCCCCGTCTTCTCCTCTCCTGGTTATACGGCCTGACTCCCCCTGTCTTCTCTCTCTACCGTTATACAGCCTGACTACCCCCATCTTCTCCTCTCTACCGTTATACAGCCTGACTCCCCCTGTCTTCTCACTCTCTACCATTATACAGCCTGACACCCCCTGTCTTCTCCTCTCTACCGTTATACGGCCTGACTCCCTCCGTCTTCCTCCCCTCTCTCCCGTTATCTCAACCTGCCTATACTCCTGACTCCCCGTCTTCTCCTCTCTACCGTTATACAGCCTGACTACCCCCGTCTTCTCCTCTCTACCGTTATACAGCCTGACTCCCCGTCTTCTCCTCTCTACCGTTATACAGGCTTCTGACTCCCGACTCCCCGTCTTCTCCTCTCTACCGTGCCACAGCCTGACTCCCCCGTCTTCCCCTCTCTACCGTTATACGGCCCTGACTCCCCTGTCTTCTCCTCTCTACCGTTATACAGCCTGACACCCCCGTCTTCTCCTCTCTCCCGTTATACAGCCTGACTCCCCGTCTTCTCCTCTCTACCGTTATACAGCCTGACTCCCTGTCTTCTCCTCTCTACCGTTATGCGGGCCTGACTCCCCCCGTCTTCTCCTCTCTACCATTATACAGCCACAGCTCCCTGCGTTATACAGCCCTGACTCCCCCTGTCTTCTCCTCTCTACCGTTATACAGCCTGACTCCCGTCTTCTCCTCTCTACCGTTATACGGCCTGACTCCCCCTGTCTCTCCTCTCTACCGTTATACAGCCTGACTCCCGTCTTCTCACTCTCTACAATTATACGGCCTGACTCCCCCTGTCTTCTCCTCTCTACCGTTATCGGCCTGACTCCCCGTCTTCTCCTCTCTACCGTTATACGGCCTGACTCCCTGTCCTCTCCTCTACCGTTATTACAGCCTGACTCCCCGTCTTCTCCCTCTCTACCGTTATACAGCCTGGCTCCCCGTCTTCCCCTCTCTACCGTTATACGGCCTGACTCCCCGTCTTCTCCCACTCTCTACCCCGTTATACAGCCTGACACCCCGTCTTCTCCTCTCTCCCGTTATACAGCCTGACTCCCCGTCTTCTCCTCTCTACCGTTATACAGCCTGACACCCGTCTTCTCCCCTCTCTACCGTTATACGGCCTGACTCCCCGTCTTCTCCTCTCTACCGTTATACGGCCTGACTCCCCCGTCTTCTCCTCTCTACCGTTATACGGCCTGACTCCCCCTGTCTTCTCCTCTCTACCGTTATACAGCCTGACTACCCCCTGTCTTCTCCTCTCTACCGTTATACAGCCTGACACCCCCTGTCTTCTCCTCTCTACCATTATACAGCCTAACACCCCCTGTCTTCTCCTTTCTACCGTTATACAGCCTGACACCCCCTGTCTTCTCCTCTCTACCGTTATACAACCTGCCTGACTCCCCGTCTTCTCCTCTCTACCGTTATACAGCCTGACTACCCCCGTCTTCTCCTCTCTACCGTTATACAGCCTGACTCCCCGTCTTCTCCTCTCTACCGTTATACAGCCTGACTACCCCGTCTTCTCCTCTCTACCGTTATACGGTCTGACTCCCCCGTCTTCTCCTCTCTACCGTTATACGGCCTGACTCCCCTGTCTTCTCCTCTCTACCGTTATACAGCCTGACTACCCCCATCTTCTCCTCTCTACCGTTATACAGCCTGACTCCCCCTGTCTTCTCCTCTCTACCGTTATACAGCCTGACTCCCCCCGTCTTCTCCTCTCTACCGTTATACGGCCTGACTCCCTCCGTCTTCTCCTCTCTACCGTTATACGGCCTGACTCCCCGTCTTCTCCTCTCTCCCAATATACAGCCTGACTCCCCGTCTTCTCCTCTCTACCGTTATACGGCCTGACTCCCTGTCCTGTCCTCTCCTCTCTACCGTTATACAGCCTGACTCCCCGTCTTCTCCTCTCTACAATTATACGGCCTGACTCCCCCCTTCTTCTCCTCTCTACCGTTATACGGCCTGACTCCCCGTCTTCTCCTCTCTACCGTTATACGGCCTGACTCCCTGTCCTCTCCTCTCTACCGTTATACAGCCTGACTCCCCGTCTTCTCCTCTCTACCGTTATACAGCCTGACTCCCCCCGTCTTCCCCTCTCTACCGTTATACGGCCTGACTCCCCGTCTTCTCCTCTCTACCGTTATACAGCCTGACACCCCGTCTTCTCCTCTCTCCCGTTATACAGCCTGACTCCCCGTCTTCTCCTCTCTACCGTTATACAGCCTGACACCCCGTCTTCTCCTCTCTACCGTTATACGGCCTGACTCCCCGTCTTCTCCTCTCTACCGTTATACGGCCTGACTCCCCGTCTTCTCCTCTCTACCGTTATACGGCCTGACACCCCGTCTTCTCCTCTCTACCGTTATACAGCCTGACTACCCCCTGTCTTCTCCTCTCTACCGTTATACAGCCTGACACCCCCTGTCTTCTCCTCTCTACCATTATACAGCCTAACACCCCCTGTCTTCTCCTTTCTACCGTTATACAGCCTGACACCCCCTGTCTTCTCCTCTCTACCGTTATACAACCTGCCTGACTCCCCCCGTCTTCTCCTCTCTACCGTTATACAGCCTGACTACCCCCGTCTTCTCCTCTCTACCGTTATACAGCCTGACTCCCCGTCTTCTCCTCTCTACCGTTATACAGCCTGACTACCCCCGTCTTCTCCTCTCTACCGTTATACGGTCTGACTCCCCCCGTCTTCTCCTCTCTACCGTTATACGGCCTGACTCCCTGTCTTCTCCTCTCTACCGTTATACAGCCTGACTACCCCCATCTTCTCCTCTCTACCGTTATACAGCCTGACTCCCCCTGTCTTCTCCTCTCTACCGTTATACAGCCTGACTCCCCCCGTCTTCTCCTCTCTACCGTTATACGGCCTGACTCCCTCCGTCTTCTCCTCTCTACCGTTATACGGCCTGACTCCCCGTCTTCTCCTCTCTCCCAATATACAGCCTGACTCCCCGTCTTCTCCTCTCTACCGTTATACGGCCTGACTCCCTGTCCTGTCCTCTCCTCTCTACCGTTATACAGCCTGACTCCCCTTCTTCTCCTCTCTACCGTTATACGGCCTGACTCCCCGTCTTCTCCTCTCTACCGTTATACGGCCTGACTCCCTGTCCTCTCCTCTCTACCGTTATACAGCCTGACACCCCGTCTTCTCCTCTCTCCCGTTATACAGCCTGACTCCCCGTCTTCTCCTCTCTACCGTTATACAGCCTGACACCCCGTCTTCTCCTCTCTACCGTTATACGGCCTGACTCCCCTTCTTCTCCTCTCTACCGTTATACAGCCTGACTCCCCGTCTTCTCCTCTCTACCGTTATACGGCCTGACTGCCCGTCTTCTCCTCTCTACCGTTATACGGCCTGACTCCCCCTGTCTTCTCCTCTCTACCGTTATACGGCCTGACTCCCCGTCTTCTCCTCTCTACCGTTATACGGCCTGACTCCCTGTCTTCTCCTCTCTACCGTTATACAGCCTGACTCCCCCTGTCTTCTCCTCTCTACCGTTATACGGCCTGACTCCCCTGTCTTCTCCTCTCTACCGTTATACGGCCTGACTCCCTGTCTTCTCCTCTCTACCGTTATACGGCCTGTCTGACAAACTTGTGCTTTCTTTTCTATATGTTATTGTGTATATAACTAATGATTCTGGAACGCTAGAGGCTGCCTCTATACACAGCTCTAGGATCAGCTCACCCTCTCCAAATCCAAACCAGAACTGGGTTAGGATTCAAATGGGATCTTTTGGTCCTTAGGTCAGTGTCTAGGGGCAGCTTCAATCCACTGCTACAGCTGAACAACCCACAATAATACACAATGATGTGTAATTGATTGAATGTTGTGTATTTATGTGTCCCTTTCCCTCCCAGATCTCAGACGATGAGGAACGGATGTCGGTGGGGAGCCGAGGAAGCCTTAGGGTTAGTATATACCATAGAGATGCTATTAAATGACAAATTCTATGATATCTACTTCCTGCTTCTCTAACATCTCATAGTATAAGGCCAACTGTATATAGGACAGACTAAGAGCACCATTCAATCTGTATCGCTGCAGTAAAGGCAATGTTCCCACGTTAGCGAAGACTGCATTCCCCGTAAGCACTGCATATGTCAGCTCAATACATTTCCATCACGCAATCTGTAATGCTTCAGCTATCCAGGCTGAATGGAGCCCTGACTTAACACACAGCTCATTGACCTCCCACTCTTCATACATGACATCAAGAATGTCAGCAGTGAGACGGTACGGGTTGTAAAAGTCTCTTCCTCCATGTGTCGTGACGTCTCAGAGATACTACACATGACTGAGGTAACATTCCGGGACATGTATCCGGTATCAGAGTTGGAATGTGGCCTTTGAAACATGGTTTAACCGTTGCAAAAGTCTGGCC
>NW_027000771.1:0-8272 GCF_036934945.1 Oncorhynchus masou masou
CAATCAAGTAGTGAAACATGGTAGTTAGAATGACGATCAAGTGGTGAAACCTGGTAGTTAGAATGACAATCAGTAGTGAGAACCTGGTAGTTAGAATGACAATCAGTAGTGAAACCTGGTATTAGAGATGACCAAATCGAGTAGTGAAACATAGTAGTTAGAATGACAAGTCAGTAGTGAAACCTGGTAGTTAGAATGACAATCAGTAGTGAAACCTGGTAGTTAGAATGACAATCAGTAGTGAAACATGGCAGTTAGAATGACAATCGAGTAGTGAAACACTGGTAGTTAGAATGACAATCAGTAGTGAAAGCATAGTAGTTAGAATGACAATCAGTAGTGAAACCTGGCAGTTAGAATGACAATCAGTAGTGAAACATGGCAGTTAGAGATGACAGTCAGTAGTGAAACCTGGTAGTTAGAATGACAATCAGTAGTGAAACATGGCAGTTAGAGATGACAATCGGTAGTGAAACATGTGGCAGTTAGAATGACAATCAGTAGTGAAACATGGCAGTTAGAATGACAATCAGTAGTGAAACATGGTAGTTAGAATGACAATCAGTAGTGAAACATGGTAGTTATGTCAGGATTTGGCCAGGGTTGTTCTGTGGTTTTGGTCAGTAGATGTCCCCATTGTGCTTTTTGTCCCTATGTTTTTCCCTTGATCCCCATTATTATTTGCACCTGTGTCTCGTTTCCCTGATTGTATTTCTAAACCCTTTGTTTCCCTCTGTTCTGTGCTCGGTGTTTAGGTATGTTAGCAATTCCCTGCCCTAGTGTTCTGTGTATTCTTGTCGATTCCGGTGAAGTTCTTGTGGTAATCTGCTTGTTTTGTTTACTTTTTGGTGAGTCTTTTGAGGCCTTTTTGTGTGTTTCCTACCACCTTTTGGATTTGCCATTTTTTGTATTTATGAGATTTTTTTCTTTATTAAATACACCGCTCTTAAAGTACTGCTGTGTCTGCCTCATCTTCTGGGTTCTGCTGACTATTCGTGGCTCAGTTGGTTAAGTGACTGTTTCTCACCCGGAGACCCAGGTTCGTAACCGGTCCTGACAGAAACACAGAGCCATAAATGAACCCAGAGGCAGCCAGTTCCCAGGACCTTTTTGCCACGCTGTCCCCACCACCAGGAGACTGTCCAACGCCACGAAGCCGCCCTGTTCAGCAAGAGGCCTTAATGGCTAGACATTCTCATCTTTTGTCGGAGATGCTGACTTCCATTAAGCAAATATCTGATCGACTTACTCCCGGCAACAGTTTCCGTCCCAGTACCTCAGGTTCACGTACCCATGGCAGTTAACCCCCTGGCTGAACCTCGTCTTCCACCTCCCCAACGGTTCTCAGGTGATCCAAGTGCTTGTAAAGGCTTTCTACTCAATGTTCTCCTCCTTGAGCTGCAACCCGCCGTTTCCCACCGACCGGTCTAAGATCGCACATATCATCACCCTGCTGTCGGAAAAGCCCTGGCCTGGGCTACTGCTGTGTGGGATGCCCATAGTTCTTGCTGTGCCAGCTACTCTGCCTTTGCTGAGGAATTCAAACGAGTGTTTCAAGGCCCAAGCAGTGGTTCTGACTCAGCCAAACAGCTCCTGACCTCCATCAAGGTTGGCGCAGCGTGACGGACTATGCCATCCAGTTCCGCACGGTGGCAGCAGCGAGCGGCTGGAACAACGGAGGCGCTCACGGTGTGCTTTCTGAAAGGCCTTTCCGACACTATCCAAGATGAACTGGCCACTCGGGAACCACCGGACAATCTCGAGTCCCTGGATCAAGTTGGCTCACGCATTGACCAGTCTGAGAGAGAGAGAACTCAAATCAGACCCCTAGCTCCCTATCAGTCCCAGCTCCGAGTCCCCACCTTTATCATTGCTGGCTCCACCGGAACCCATGCAGATTGACGCATCTCCCCAGGCTGAGAGAGACCGGATGAGGAGCGACGCTGTTCATATTGCGGCAAACCGGGCCATTTTGGTTCCACGTGTCCGGGCTCCAGGGAAACGGCTCTGTCCCGTACAGACCGGGGGAACTGTAACGGGAAACATAACCTCCTCCCATCCGTCCAACTCCGTCTGCTCATTCCAGTCACCCTCTCCCTGGGACAACCACAAGCTTCACCTTCAAGCCTTTGGTAGACTCTGGAGCCGCAGGCAACTTCATGGATGGTGTCTGGGCGAAGGAGAATGGCGTTCCTCTGAACTTCTATGACCCCATGAGGGTTACTACATTGGATGGAAGCCCTTTGGGATCTGGACTGTCACTCATGTCACTACCTTGGAGACTTTCAGTTTCACAACACCAGGAATTGATGAACTTTCATTTGATCTCCTGTTCCTGAGTTCCTCCGTCCTTGGATACCCCTGGCTTCACAGCCATAACCCTCACATCGACTGGTCTGTGGGCACTATCAAGCAGTGGGGTCCCCACGTGCCAAGCTACTTGTATTTTTCCAGAATTCCCCGAGTTCTACTCCCGAGTCTTTAGAATCCATCGACCTGACCCGAGTTCCCGAGTGTTACCATGACCTCAAACTGGTGTTTAGCAAAACAGAGGGCCACCATGCTACCACCCCATAGACCTTACGTATTGCCCCATCGACCTGTTTCCGGGCACTTGCCCCCAGTGGTCGATCACCTTTCCCTATCTCCACCCGAACGAGCTGCTATGCGGATACCTACATCAAGACGCTTCTGGAAGCAGGCCTCATGCGCCCATTCAACTCTACGGCGGGAGCAGGGTTTTTTCTTTGTGGCCAAGAAAGATGGTGGATTACGCCCTTGCATCGACTACCGGGGACTCAATGACATAACCACCGTAACCGTTACCCGCTACCCTTATGGCCATAGCCTTGAGCTGCTCCAGGAAGCAGTTGTTTTCACTAAGCTTGACTCATGGAACGCATACCATCTTGTGCGGATCAGACCTGGTGACGCAGTGGAAGACCGCTTCAACACGCCTACTGGTCACCATGAATACTTGGTGATGCCCTTCGCCTTGACCAACGTTCCCAGCGGTGTTCCCAAGCGCCTTCATAAACGATGTGCTTAGGGATATATGCTTAACATATTTGTGTTCGTTTTCGCATTGATGACATCCTCATCTTTTCGAGCTCCCTTCAGAACACAATCTACGTCAGACAAGTACTCAAACGCCTCTCCCATTGCGCCATCTGTACGTTAAGCTGGAAAATGGGACCTATTCATCCCGAGTAATAATTCCTGGATTTGTAGTGGAACCTTGTCGAGTCCAAATGGACCCTAGGAAGGTAGGGCGTAGCGGATTGGCCCACCCCCAAAATCCGTTAAGGATGTTCAGCGTTTCCTGGGCTTCACAAACTTTACCGCAAGTTCATCAAGAACTTCAGTTTGCAAGCTCCTCTCAGCTTTAACCAAAGGTGGCAATGCAAGGTTTTTGTGGGGAAGAGAAGCTGAGTATCGGCCTCCAAGGACTCAAGCAGCTGCCAGTCCTCTGCTCCCATCCTGATACTACCGACTACGGATGAACCATTTGTGGTGGAGGTAGACGCATCAGAGGTTGGTAAGGAGCTGTCCTGTCTCAGAGGGGTGAAGATTAAGAAGCTTCATCCGTGCGCTTTCTTCACACCGCTTACCCCGACTGAGAGGAACTACGGATGTGGGGATCGTGAACTCCTAGCGGTTAAGATGGCATTGAAGGGAAGGGAGACACTGGCTCGGAGGGGGCTTCCTCACCCGTTTCAAGTGCTTACGGACCACAAAAACTGGAGTATATCCAGCAGGCGAAGCGATCGCAAACTCTAGGACAAGCTAGATGGTCTCTTTTCTTCAATCGATTCCAGTTTATCCTCACCTCATCGGCCCGGGTCGAAGAATCTCAAACCGGATGCCCTGTCCCGGAGTCTACGCTCCTGCCATTCGAGATGACACGGACATGCCTGTCCTTCCTGCTGCTAAGATTGTGGCTCCGATCTCGTGGCGTTGAGGATACCGTGAGACGCTCAAGCTAGCGAACCAGACCTTAAAGGAGGCCCTGCCAATTTGGTTGTTTGTCCCCAAGGCAGTGAGGGACTCAGGTCCTCGTAAAGGGGCCCTCCTCCGCCTCACCTGTCATCCGGGCGTAGGGTCGCACCTTGGAGTTCATCCATGTAAGTTCTGGTGGCCTACCATAAGAGAAGACGTTGCCACTTTCGTCAATGCCTGCCCCGTGTGCCAGGGCAAATCTTCACCTCCGGCCCTCAAGGACTCCTTCACCTTTACCTGTTCCCCACAGACCCTGGTCCCATATCTCATTGACTTATTACCGGACTTCCTCCATCCCATGGCAATACTACTATCCTAGTCATAATCGACAGGTTTTCAAAGGCGGCCAGGTTCGTCCTCTGACTAAGTTACCTTCTGCCAAGGAAACGGCTGAGTTGGTAATTAATCATGTGTTCCGGAGTCTTCGGCATTCTCAAGATGTGGTTTCTGACAGAGGTCCCAGTTCGCCCCCTTTCAAGGTTTTGAAGGCCTTCTGCCAACTCAAGGGGGCTTCTGCCAGTCTGATCAGGGTACCATCCGGAGTCCAACGGCCAAACAGAGAGGATGAATCAAGAGCTGGAAAACCACCTCCGATGTATGACTAGGACAACCCGTCCACATGGTCATCCTTTTATTGTTTAAATTAATACTGCATTGAACACTCCTTGCGTCCCTCCTCCACGGGTATGTCCCCGCACGAAAGTGTCAGCTTGGCTATGCTCCTCCATTGTTCCCTGACCAGGGAGGCAGAAGTCAGAGTGCCTTCAGCCTTGAGGTTCACAGACGCTGTCGGCCATGTGGAGGAAGACCTGTCTAATCTGATGCGTTCGTCACAGAGGTATCAACAACAAGCCAACAGACGTCGCCGTCCCGGGCCTACCCTGCGCCCGGCCAGAGAGTCTGGCTTTCCACAAGAGACTTACCTCTACGGGTGGAGTCCGCAAGCTGTCCCAAAATATATCAGTCCCTTCAAGGTTGCCAGGAGAGTTAACCCAGTTTCTTATCGCCTACACTTACCCAGATCCCTTAAGATTAATCCCACATTTCATGTGTCATTGTTAAAACCTGTTGTTTTTTCTCCCTTGTCCCGGCAGACAGACCTCCCCTCCGCCTCGTGTCATTGGAGGCCAGCCGGCTTATACCGTCCACCGGATACTGGATTCCCGCCGGGTGCAGCGGTCCTGGCAGTATCTGGTGGACTGGGAAGGCTACGGTCCTGAGGAGCGCTCCTGGGTTCCTGCCAAAGACATCCTGGACCCTGACCTCATTCGTCAGTTCAGGGCCCTCCACCCTGAGAGAGCTGGTAGGAACGCTAGGAGCCGTTCCTAGGGGGGATTCTGTCAGGATTTGGCCAGGGTTGTTCCGGGTTTTGGTCAGTAGATGTCCCCATTGTGCTTTTTGTCCCTATGTTTTTCCCTTGATCCCCATTATTATTTGCACCTGTGTCTCGTTTTCCCCTGATTGTATTTAAACCCTTTGTTTCCCTCAGTTCTGTGCTCTGTGTTTGTATGTTAGCACCCTGCCCTAGTGTTCTGTGTACTCTTGTCGATTCCGGGTGAAGTTCTTGTGGTATTCTGTTTTTTGTTTTTGTTTATTTTTTGGTGAGTTTCTTTTGAGGTCTTTTGTGTTTTTCCTACCACCTTTTGGATTTGCCATTTTTTGCATTTTAGGATTTTTTCTTTATTAAATACACCGTCTTAAGTACTGCTGTGTCTGCCTCATCTTCTGGGTTCTGCTGTCTATTCGTGGCTCAGTTGGTTAAGTGACTGTTTCTCACTCCGGAGACCCAGGTTCGAAACCGGGTCCTGACAAGTTAGAATGACCAAATCAGCTAGTGAGCACATCTGGTAGTTAGAATGACAATCAGTAGTGAAACCTGGTGAGTTAGAGATGACCAAATCAAGTAGTGAAACCTGGTAGTTAGAATGACGATCAAGTGGTGAAACCTGAGTAGTTACTGATGACAATCAGTAGTGAGAGCATGGTAGTTAGAATGACAATCAGTAGTGAAACATGGCAGTTAGAATGACAATCAGTAGTGAAACCTGGTAGTTAGAATGACAATCAGTAGTGAAACATGGCAGTTAGAATGACAATCAGTAGTGAAACCTGGTAGTTAGAATGACAATCAGTAGTGAAACATGGCAGTTAGAATGACAATCAGTAGTGAAACATGGCAGTTAGAATGACAATCAGTAGTGAAACATGGCAGTTAGAATGACAATCAGTAGTGAAACATGGCAGTTAGAATGACAACTCGGTAGTGAAACATGGTAGTTAGAATGACAATCTGCAGTGAAACATGGTAGTTAGAATGACTATCAGTAGTGAAACATGGTAGTTAGAATGACAATCAGGTAGTGAAACTCTGGGTAGTTAGAATGACAATCAGTAGTGAAACCTGGTAGTTAGAATGACAATCAGTAGTGAAACCTGGTAGTTAGAATGACAATCAGTAGTGAAACCTGGTAGTTAGAATTACAATCAGTAGTGAAATATGGCAGTTAGAATGCCAATCAGTAGTGGTAAACATGGCAGTTAGAATGACAATCAGTAGTGAAACATGAGTAGCTAGGAATGGGTCAATCAGCAGTGAAACCTGGTAGTTAGAATGACAATCAGTAGTGAAACCTGGTAGTTAGAATGACAATCAGAAGTGAAACCTGGTAGTTAGTATGATAACTGGGTAGTGAGACATGGTAGTTAGAATGATAATCAGTAGTGAAACCTGGTAGTTAGCATGCAAATCAGTAGTGAAACCTGGTAGTTAGAATGACAATCAGAGGTGAAACTGGTAGTTAGAATGATAATCAGTAGTGAAACCTGGTAGTTAGAATGATAATCAGTAGTGAAACCTGGTAGTTAGAATGATAATCAGTAGTGAAACATGGTAGTTAGAATGACAACTCAGCAGTGAGACATGGTAGTTAGAATGACGAAATCAGTAGTGAGACATGGTAGTTAGAATGACAATCAGTAGTGAGACATGATAGTTAGAATGATAATCAGTAGGTGAAACATGGTAGTTAGAATGACAATCAGTAGTGAAACCTGGTAGTTAGAATGACAATCAGTAGTGAAACCTGGTAGTTAGAATGACAATCAGTAGTGAAACCTGGTAGTTAGAATGACAATCAGTAGTGAAACCTGGTAGTTAGAATGACAATCAGTAGTGAAACATGGCAGTTAGAATGACAATCAGTAGTGAAACCTGGTAGTTAGAATTACAATCAGTAGTGAAACATGGCAGTTAGAATGACAATCAGTAGTGAAACATGGCAGTTAGAATGACAATCAGTAGTGAAACATGGCAGTTAGAATGACAATCAGTAGTGAAACATGGTAGTTAGAATGTCAATCAGTAGTGAAACCTGGTAGTTAGAATGACAATCAGTAGTGAAACCTGGTAGTTAGAATGACAATCAGAAGTGAAACCTGGTAGTTAGTATGATAATCAGTAGTGAGACATGGTAGTTAGAATGATAATCAGTAGTGAATCAGTAGTGAAACCTGGTAGTTAGCATGAAAATCAGTAGTGAAACCTGGTAGTTAGAATGACAATCAGAGGTGAAACCTGGTAGTTAGAATGATAACCAGTAGTGAAACCTGGTAGTTAGAATGACAATCAGTAGTGAAACCTGGTAGTTAGAATGATAATCAGTAGTGAAACCTGACAGTTAGAATGACAATCAGCAGTGTAGACATGGTAGTTAGAATGACAATCAGTAGTGAGACATGGTAGTTAGAATGACAATCAGTAGTGAGACATGGTAGTTAGAATGACAATCAGTAGTGAGACATGGTAGTTAGAATGATAATCAGTAGTGACACATGGTAGTTGTTTCACCTGTTATTTTCAATGGTTCTTTAAATTGTTTCTGTCACTTTTTCACTTTATTTAAATATAACACAAAGTCAACATGGTAGAAATACATACTGTGTTAAGTGTTAGATTGTGTATTTTTGTTTTGGGGGGGGGGTCATAACATGTTCAACCAAATGCTTGTGAAGGACAAGCATCAGTCCATTACAGGCATTGTGACATATTTAACTGTATCTATATATATGGCTCCGATAACACAACCAAGAGGAGACAGACATTCCATCTGAACAGACACGGAGAGCTAGATTCAGTCTCACCAAAAAGATGGTGGATAAATGAAGATGTCCCACTCAGGCCATTTACTATTAAATAAAATGATACCTGTTTCAGTCTTCTTAAGGGGTTGGTTCTCCCATAGCCACCAATTGCACTACCAGCTGGGTCTGGTCT
>NW_027000772.1:0-8272 GCF_036934945.1 Oncorhynchus masou masou
CCATTCCTCACTGCCTTCTATTGGCCCTGTCTTTACCATTCCTCACTCCCTGTCTTTACCATTCCTCACTGCCTTCTACTGGCCCTGTCTTTACCCCCTACATTCCTCATGCCTCTACTGGCCCTGTTTTACCATTCCTCACTGCCTTCATTGGCCCTGTCTTTTACCATTCCCTTTTACCGCTTTCACTGGCCCCGGTCTTTACAATTCCTCACTGCCTTCTATTGGCCCTGTCTTTACCATTCCTCACTGCCTTCTATTGGCCCTGTCTTTACCATTCCTCACTGCCTTCTATTGGCCCTGTCTTTACCATTCCTCACTGCCTTCTATTGGCCCCGTCTTTACCATTCCTCACTGCCTTCTACTGCCTGTCTTTACCATTCCTCACTGCCTTCTACTGGCTCGGCCCTGTCTTTACCATTCCTCACCGCCTTCTACTGCCCTGTCTTTACCATTCCCTCACTGCCTTCTACTGGCCCTGTCTTTACCATTCCTCACTGCCTTCTATTGGCCCTGTCTTTACCATTCCTCACTGCCTTCTATTGGCCCTGTCTTTACCATTCCTCACTGCCTTCTATTGGCCCTGTCTTTACCATTCCTCACTGCCTTCTACTGGCCCTGTCTTTACCCCATTCCTCACTGCCTTCTATTGGCCCTGTCTTTACCATTCCTCACTGCCTTCTACTGGCCCTGTTCCTACCATTCCTCACTGCCTTCTACTGGCCCTGTCTTTACCATTCCTCACTGCCTTCTACTGGCCCTGTCTTTACCATTCCTCACTGCCTTCTACTGGCCCTGTCTTTACCATTCCTCACTGCCTTCTATTGGCCCTGTCTTTACCATTCCTCACTGCCTTCTACTGGCCCTGTCTTTACCATTCCTCACTGCCTTCTACTGGCCCTGTCTTTACCATTCCTCACTGCCTTCTACTGGCCCTGTCTTTACCATTCCTCACTGCCTTCTATTGGCCCTGTCTTTACCATTCCTCACTGCCTTCTATTGGCCCTGTCTTTACCATTCCTCACTGCCTTCTATTGGCCCTGTCTTTACCATTCCTCACTGCCTTCTACTGGCCCTGTCTTTACCATTCCTCACTGCCTTCTATTGGCCCTGTCTTTACCATTCCTCACTGCCTTCTACTGGCCCTGTCTTTACCATTCCTCACTGCCTTCTATTGGCCCTGTCTTTACCATTCCTCACTGCCTTCTACTGGCCCTGTCTTTACCATTCCTCACTGCCTTCTACTGGCCCTGTCTTTACCATTCCTCACTGCCTTCTACTGGCCCTGTCTTTACCATTCCTCACTGCCTTCTATTGGCCCTGTCTTTACCATTCCTCACTGCCTTCTATTGGCCCTGTCTTTACCATTCCTCACTGCCTTCTACTGGCCCTGTCTTTACCATTCCTCACTGCCTTCTATTGGCCCTGTCTTTACCATTCCTCACTGCCTTCTACTGGCCCTGTCTTTACCATTCCTCACTGCCTTCTACTGGCCCTGTCTTTACCATTCCTCACTGCCTTCTATTGGCCCTGTCTTTACCATTCCTCACTGCCTTCTATTGGCCCTGTCTTTACCATTCCTCACTGCCTTCACCTGGCCCTGTCTTTACCATTCCTCACTGCCTTCTACTGGCCCTGTCTTTACCATTCCTCACTGCCTTCTATTGACCCTGTCTACCATTCCTCACCGCTCTCTATTGCCCTGTTCTACCATTCCTCACTGCCTTCTACTGGCCCTGTCTTTACCATTCCTCACTGCCTTCTACTGGCCCTGTCTTTACCATTCCTCACTGCCTTCTACTGGCCTGTTCCACCATCTCTCACTGACTTCTATTGGCCCTGTCTTTACCATTCCTCACTGTCATTATTCTGTCTTTACCATTCCTCACTGCTCTATTGGTCTCGTTCCTACCATTCTCACCGCCTTCTATTGGCCCTGTCTTTACCATTCCTCACCGCCTTCTACTGGCCCTGTCTTTACCATTCCTCACTGCCTTCTATTGGCCCTGTCTTTACCATTCCTCACTGCCTTCTATTGGCCCTGTCTTTACCATTCCTCATTCCTGCCTTCTATTGGCCCTGTCTTTACCATTCCTCACTGCCTTCTATTGGCCCTGTCTTTACCATTCCTCACTGCCTTCTATTGGCCCTGTCTTTACCATTCCTCACTGCCTTCTATTGGCCCTGTCTTTACCATTCCTCACTGCCTTCTATTGGCCCTGTCTTTACCATTCCCTCACTGCCTTCTACTGGCCCCGTCTTTACCATTCCTCACTGCCTTCTACTGGCCCTGTCTTTACCATTCCTCACTGCCTTCTATTGGCCCTGTCTTTACCATTCCTCACTGCCTTCTACTGGCCCTGTCTTTACCATTCCTCACTGCCTTCTACTGGCCCTGTCTTTACCATTCCTCACTGCCTTCTATAGGCCCTGTCTTTACCATTCCTTCTACCGCCTTCACTGGCCCTGTCTTTACCATTCCTCACTGCCTTCTACTGGCCCTGTCTTTACCATTCCTCACTGCCTTCTATTGGCCATGTCTTTACCATTCCTCACTGCCTTCTACTGGCCCTGTCTTTACCATTCCTCACTGCCTTCTATTAGCCCTGTCTTTACCATTCCTCACTGCCTTCTACTGGCCCTGGCCCTATTGGCCCCGTCTTTACCATTCCTCACTATTGCCTTCTATTGGCCCTGTCTTTACCATTCCTCACTGCCTTCTACTGGCCCTGTCTTTACCATTCCTCACTGCCTTCTACTGGCCCTGTCTTTACCATTCCTCACTGCCTTCTACTGGCCCTGTCTTTACCATTCCTCACTGCCTTCTACTGGCCCTGTTCCTACCATTCCTCACCGCTCTACTGGCCCCGTCTTTACCATTCCCTCACCGCCTTCTACTGGCCCTGTCTTTACCATTCCTCACTGCCTTCTACTGGCCCTGTCTTTACCATTTCACTGCCTTCTATTGGCCCTGTCTTTACCATTCCTCACTGCCTTCTATTGGCCCTGTCTTTACCATTCTCACTGCCTTCTACTGGCCCTGTCTTTACCATTCCTCACTGCCTTCACTGGCCCTGGTCTTTACCATTCCTCACTGTCTTCTATTGGCCCTGTCTTTACCATTCCTCACTGCCTTCTATTGGCCCTGTCTTTACCATTCCTCACTGCCTTCTATTGGCCCTGTCTTTACCATTCCTCACTGTCTTCTATTGGCCCTGTCTTTACCATTCCTCACTGCCTTCTACTGGCCCTGTCTTTACCATTCTCACCGCCTTCTATTGGCCCTGTCTTACCATTCCTCACTGCCTTCTACTGGCCCTGTCTTTACCATTCCTCACTGCCTTCTACTGGCCCTGTCTTTACCATTCCTCACTGCCTTCTACTGGCCCTGTCTTTACCATTCCTCACTGCCTTCTATAGGCCCTGGCCCTGTCTTTACCATTCCTCACTGCCTTCTACTGGCCCTGTCTTTACCATTCCTCACTGCCTTCTATTGGCCCTGTCTTTACCATTCCTCACTGCCTTCATTGGCCCTGTCTTTACCATTCCTCACTGCCTTCTATTGGCCCTGTCTTCACCATTCCTCACTGCTCTCTACTGGCCCTGTCTTTACCATTCCTCACTGCCTTCTACTGGCCCTGTCTTTACCATTCCTCACTGCCTTCTATTGGCCCTGTCTTTACCATTCCTCACTGCCTTCTACTGGCCCTGTCTTTACCATTCCTCACTGCCTTCTATTGGCCCTGTCTTTACCATTCCTCACTGCCTTCTACTGGCCCTGTCTTTACCATTCCTCACTGCCTTCTATTGGCCCTGTCTTTACCATTCCCTCACTGCCTTCTACTGGCCCTGTCTTTACCATTCCTCACTGCCTTCTATTGGCCCTGTCTTTACCATTCTCACTGCCTTCTACTGGCCCTGTCTTTACCATTCCTCACTGCCTTCTATTGGCCCTGTCTTTACCATTCCTCACTGCCTTCTATTGGCCCTGTCTTTACCATTCCTTCTACTGGCCCTGTCTTTACCATTCCTCACTGCCTTATTGGCCCTGTCTTTACCATTCCTCACTGCCTTCTATTGGCCCTGTCTTTACCATTCCTCACTGCCTTCTACTGGCCCTGTCTTTACCATTCCTCACAGCCTTCTACTGGCCCTGTCTTTACCATTCCTCACTGCCTTCTATTGGCCCTGTCTTTACCATTCCTCACTGCCTTCTACTGGCCCTGTCTTTACCATTCCTCACTGCCTTCTTTACCACTGGCCCTGTCTTTACCATTCCTCACTGCCTTCTACTGGCCCTGTCTTTACCATTCCTCACTGCCTTCTACTGGCCCTGTCTTTACCATTCCTCACTGCCTTCTACTGGCCCTGTCTTTACCATTCCTCACTGTCTTTACCATTCCTCACATTGGCCCTGTCTTTACCATTCCTCACTGCCTTCTATAGGCCCTGTCTTTACCATTCCTCACTGCCTTCTATTGGCCCTGTGGCCCTTTACCATTCCTCACTGCCTTCTATTGGCCCTGTCTTTACCATTCCTCACTGCCTTCTATTGGCCCTGTCTTTACCATTCCTCACTGCCTTCTATTGGCCCTGTCTTTACCATTCCTCACTGCCTTCTACTGGCCCTGTCTTTACCATTCCTCACTGCCTTCTATTGGCCCTGTCTTTACCATTCCTCACTGCCTTCTATTGGCCCTGTCTTTACCATTCCTCACTGCCTTCTACTGGCCCTGTCTTTACCATTCCTCACTGCCTTCTATTGGCCCTGTCTTTACCATTCCTCACTGCCTTCTACTGGCCCTGTCTTTACCATTCCTCACTGCCTTCTATTGGCCCTGTCTTTACCATTCCTCACTGCCTTCTATTGGCCCTGTCTTTACCATTCCCTCACTGCCTTCTACTGGCCCTGTCTTTACCATTCCTCACTGCCTTCTACTGGCCCTGTCTTTACCATTCCTCACTGCCTTCTATTGGCCCTGTCTTTACCATTCCTCACTGCCTTCTATTGGCCCTGTCTTTACCATTCCTCACCGCCTTCTACTGGCCCTGTCTTTACCATTCCTCACTGCCTTCTATTGGCCCTGTCTTTACCATTCCTCACTGCCTTCTATTGGCCCTGTCCTACCATTCCTCACTGCCTTCTATTGGCCCTGTCTTTACCATTCCTCACTGCCTTCTATTGGCCCTGTCTTTACCATTCCTCACTGCCTTCTACTGGCCCTGTCTTTACCATTCCTCACTGCCTTCTACTGGCCCTGTCTTTACCATTCCTCACTGCCTTCTACTGGCCCTGTCTTTACCATTCCTCACTGCCTTCTATTGGCCCTGTCTTTACCATTCCTCACTGCCTTCTACTGGCCCTGTCTTTACCATTCCTCACTGCCTTCTACTGGCCCTGTCTTTACCATTCCTCACTGCCTTCTATTGGCCCTGTCTTTACCATTCCTCACTGCCTTCTACTGGCCCTGTCTTTACCATTCCTCACTGCCTTCTACTGGCCCTGTCTTTACCATTCCTCACTGCCTTCTACTGGCCCTGTCTTTACCATTCCTCACTGCCTTCTATTGGCCCTGTCTTTACCATTCCTCACTGCCTTCTACTGGCCCTGTCTTTACCATTCCTCACTGCCTTCTATTGGCCCTGTCTTTACCATTCCTCACTGCCTTCTACTGGCCCTGTCTTTACCATTCCTCACTGCCTTCTACTGGCCCTGTCTTTACCATTCCTCACTGCCTTCTACTGGCCCTGTCTTTACCATTCCTCACTGCCTTCTATTGGCCCTGTCTTTACCATTCCTCACTGCCTTCTATTGGCCCTGTCTTTACCATTCCTCTACTGCCTTCTACTGGCCCTGTCTTTACCATTCCTCACTGCCTTCTACTGGCCCTGTCTTTACCATTCCTCACTGCCTTCTACTGGCCCTGTCTTTACCATTCCTCACTGCCTTCTATTGGCCCTGTCTTTACCATTCCTCACTGCCTTCTACTGGCCCTGTCTTTACCATTCCTCACTGCCTTCTATTGGCCCTGTCTTTACCATTCCTCACTGCCTTCTATTGGCCCTGTCTTTACCATGCCTCACTGCCTTCTATTGGCCCCTGTCTTTACCATTCTTGCCTTCTACTGGGCCATTCTTTACCATTCCTGGCCCTGTCTTCTACCATTCCTCACTGCCTTCTATTGGCCCTGTCTTTACCATTCCTCACTGCCTTCTACTGGCCCTGTCTTTTACCATTCCTCACTGCCTTCTACTGGCCCTGTCTTTACCATTCCTCACATTGGCCTTCTACTGGCCCTGTCTTTACCATTTCCTCATTGGCCCTGCCTTCTACTGGCCCTGTCTTTACCATTCCTCACTGCCTTCTACTGGCCCTGTCTTTACCATTCCTCACTGCCTTCTACTATTGGCCCTGTCTTTACCATTCCTCACTGCCTTCTACTGGCCCTGTCTTTACCATTCCTCACTGCCTTCTACTGGCCCTGTCTTTACCATTCCTCACTGCCTTCTATTGGCCCTGTCTTTACCATTCCTCACTGCCTTCTATTGGCCCTGTCTTTACCATTCCTCACTGCCTTCTACTGGCCCTGTCTTTACCATTCCTCACTGCCTTCTATTGGCCCTGTCTTTACCATTCCTCACTGCCTTCTATTGGCCCTGTCTTTACCATTCCTCACTGCCTTCTACTGGCCCTGTCTTTACCATTCCTCACCGCCTTCTACTGGCCCTGTCTTTACCATTCCTCACTGCCTTCTACTGGCCCTGTCTTTACCATTCCTCACTGCCTTCTATTGGCCCTGTCTTTACCATTCCTCACTGCCTTCTACTGGCCCTGTCTTTACCATTCCTCACTGCCTTCTATTGGCCCTGTCTTTACCATTCCTCACTGCCTTCTATTGGCCCTGTCTTTACCATTCTCTGCCTTCTACTGGCCCTGTCTTTACCATTCCTCACTGCCTTCTACTGGCCCTGTCTTTACCATTCCTCACTGCCTTCATTGGCCCTGTCTTGGCCATTCCTCACTGCCTTCTATTGGCCCTGTCTTTACCATTCCTCACTGCCTTCTACTGGCCCTGTCTTTACCATTCCTCACTGCCTTCTACTGGCCCTGTCTTTACCATTCCTCACTGCCTTCTACTGGCCCTGTCTTTACCATTCCTCACTGCCTTCTATTGGCCCTGTCTTTACCATTGCTCACTGCCTTCTATTGGCCCTGTCTTTACCATTCCTCACTGCCTTCTACTGGCCCTGTCTTTACCATTCCTCACTGCCTTCTACTGGCCCTGTCTTTACCATTCCTCACTGCCTTCTACTGGCCCTGTCTTTACCATTCCTCATTGCCTTCTACTGGCCCTGTCTGTACCATTCCTCACTGCCTTCTATTGGCCCTGTCTTTACCATTCCTCACTGCCTTCTATTGGCCTTGTCTTTACCATTCCTCACTGCCTTCTACTGGCCCTGTCTTTAGCCATTCCTCATTGCCTTCTTTACTGGTCTGTACCATTCCTCACTGCCTTCTATTGGCCCTGTCTTTACCATTCCTCACTGCCTTCTACTGGCCCTGTCTTTACCGTTCTCACTGCCTTCTACTTCTGGCCTGTCCATTCCTCACTGCCTTCTACTGGCCCTGTCTTTACCATTCCTCACTGCCTTCTACTGGCCCTGTCTTTACCATTCCTCATTGCCTTCTACTGGCCCTGTCTGTACCATTCCTCACTGCCTTCTATTGGCCCTGTCTTTACCATTCCTCACTGCCTTCTACTGGCCCTGTTCTCCATTCCTCACTGCCTTCAACTGGCCCTGTCTTTACCATTCCTCAATGCTTCTCTTCAGCTGTCTTTACCATTCCTCACTGCCTTCTATTGGCCCTGTCTTTACCATTCCTCACTGCCTTCTATTGGCCCTGTCTTTACCATTCCTCCTGCCTTCTATGGCCCTGTCTACCATTCCTCACTGCCTTCTACTGGCCCTGTCTTTACCATTCCTCACTGCCTTCTACTGGCCCTGTCTTTACCATTCCTCACTGCCTTCTATTGGCCCTGTCTTTACCATTCCTCACTGCCTTCTACTGGCCCTGTCTTTACCATTCCTCACTGCCTTCTATTGGCCCTGTCTTTACCATTCCTCACTGCCTTCTATTGGCCCTGTCTTTACCATTCCTCACTGCCTTCTATTGGCCCTGTCTTTACCATTCCTCACTGCCTTCTATTGGCCCTGTCTTTACCATTCCTCACTGCCTTCTATTGGCCCTGTCTTTACCATTCCTCACTGC
>NW_027000773.1:0-45000 GCF_036934945.1 Oncorhynchus masou masou
TAGCAGTAGTGTATAGCAGAGTAAACTACCTCATTAAGGGCTAGCCTGACGACCTCTCACCTAGCAGTAGTGTACAGCAGCAGGCTGACAGATTGGCTGCCACGCTGATAAAAGGAGAATACGACGCCACCGTAGCCTTGCCTGAAAACACACTCAGGACCCGGACCCTGGAGGGGCTGTCATCTCATCTCTCCATATCCCTCCTCCCCTCTCTGTCTTTCTCTCTTCTCCCCTCTCTCTTTCTCTCTCTCTCTCCTCCCTTCTCTCTCCCGTTATGTTTCTTTCTTTCTCTCTCTCCCCCCATTCTGTTTCTTAATGTATATCTCTCTTCTCTCTCACTTTCTCTCCCTCTCACTCACCTAATGAATGACAGAAAGCCAGGACACTGTCAGGAGGACTTCTGAAGGAGGATGCTGGGTAGAGTTCATAATAACGTCGTCAGAGGAGGTACATCACAGTAGTAGACTACCAACTGTGATGAAAACATCACCTCTGTAAGTTTCCATTATTTTGAAAGGTGTTTTGTCTTCATTGGGCTCAGTGATGTGAAATGGAAGCCCAGGGTGATGTCTTGGTCTCTCTCTGTGCAGATTGGTGTTTTGAAGGGAGGTTTGTTTGGGAAGCTGTCGTGTTTTCTTGTCATGTGAAACCCTGCCACACCCCTCCTCCCATCACTTCTCAAGCTGCCTGCCTCTCGGGCTCAGTAGATAGCACAGGCAGGCAGAGAATAAAGATATCAGGTTCTGTCACAGTCAAACTCCAGCTGAGACAAAGGGCTTGTTTAAAAGAGTCATTAGCAACATGACTTCATATAGCCTGAGTACTGAATTACCTCTCTTCTCCCATCTATAGGTCCTCTGCCAAAAAAGCATACTGCTGCCTCTGTCTGCACCCACACACCTACCTACCCAACACCTGTGAGAAGGCGAGGCGATGTTATCGGGTTACACATAGAACGTGATGGATTGGGGATGGGAACACCTCGCGTGGAAAGAGTTAAAGCGTTATCGCCTAATTGAGACGGATGCATTTTTAATGACTAGCGCTGCTCGTAGTGAGAGAGGCATCGAAATATGCGAAGTCGGTGAAAAACGCTGATGACGAGCCAGCCAATGGCTGTAGGTTGTTCTAAGGGTTTACAGTTTTTTTCTGCACTCATTATACTGGTTCAAGACCTGCTGAGAGATTGTGTTGCGTTTGATTGACGCCGTCTGACATTCCATTTTCAGAATAAAGCACTTTTAAAAGAATGGAAGATTCTGCTGATGCAATAGTCATGTAGAAAATGAGAAAGCATGTCCCGTCCCAAAGAGGCAAGAACGATAGAATTGTAGACGGACTTCAAAGTGAATTGCATCAGACTGACACAAAGCTCCCCTGCCCAACATATAACCTAGTGCCTTTTCACAATCCTGTTTTTGCATCATTTGAATGAGAACCTCTATTAATATTCAAGCAACTTCTCAGTGATAATATTATTTGAGGCGGCGTTGTTACCACGTAATTTCAACCAAAAAAATATATGTGGGGACATTGAATCAACGTTGAAAACTGATTGAATTTGCAAAAAAAATGATCAACTAAAGGCATTTTCACCAACTTTTAACCTCCATCCAATGACATGGTGACATGTTTTGTTCAGCTTCCACAATCTTCTTATTATCAATTTATTTCAACCAATCACCAGTCATTTGTGTCAGCGATGTACATGTTGAGTGCCTTTCTCTGTAAGCATGCTGAAAGTCTGTTACCAATTTGTTTAGAGAGAAACAGCATTGTATTTGGTCAAACACCATTTTTTCCAACAGTTTGCTCAGAGCTGGCAGAAAGCTGATTGGTCTGTTGTTAGAACCAGTAAAGTTCACTTTACCATTCTTTGGTAGCGGAATGACTTTGGCTTCCCTCCAGGCCGGAGGACAAACACCTTCCTCTAGACTCAGATTAAAGATATGACAGATAGGAGTGACTATAGAGTTAGCTACCATCCTCAGAGCCTTTCATCTAAATTGTCAATGCCAGGATGTTTGCCATTATTGATTGATAACAATATTTTTTCAACTGTCCCACACTAACTTTACAAAATTCAAACTTACAATGCTTTTCTTTGATCATTTGTTTTTTTATGCATGAATACACAGTGGCTACCCATCATGTTTTGAGCCCCACATTTTGTATTAAAAAAAATGTACAGTATATATACACTACCGTTCAAAAGTCTGGGGTCACTTACTTGTTTTTGAAAGAAAAGCACATTTTTTTGAATATCAAAATAACATCAAATTGATCAAAAATACAGTGTAGACATTGTTAATGTTGTAAATGACTATTGTAGCTGAAATGGTTAATATTTTATGGAATATCTGCATAGGCGTACAGAGGCCCATTATCAGCAACCATCACTCCTGTGTTCCAATGGCACGTTGTGTTAGCTAATATCAGTTTGTCATTTTAAAAGGCTAATTGATCATTAGAAAACCCTTTTGCAATTATGTTAGCACAGCTGAAAACTGTTGGTCTGATTAAAGAAGCAATAAAACTGTCCTTCTTTAGACGAGTTGAGTATCCGGAGCCTCAGCATTTGTGAGTTCAATTACAGGCTCAAAATGACCAGAAACAAAGAACTTTCTTCTGAAACTCGTCAGTCTATTCTTTTCCGGAAAAATGAAAGCTATTCCATGTGAGAAATTGCCAAGAAACTGAAGATCTCGTACAACACTGTGTACTACTCTCTTCACAGAACAGCAAACTGTCTCTAACCAGAATATAAAGAGGAGTGGGAGGGCCCGGTGCACAACTGAGCAAGAGAACAAGTACATTAGAGTGTCAAGTTTGAGAAA
The DNA here is from genome assembly GCF_036934945.1 of Oncorhynchus masou masou. Lineage (NCBI taxonomy): Eukaryota > Metazoa > Chordata > Actinopteri > Salmoniformes > Salmonidae > Oncorhynchus > Oncorhynchus masou. Next base: position 2,838 of record NW_027000773.1, read on the forward strand.
CAGACGCCTTAGAAGTCCTCAACTGGCAGCTTCATTAAATATTACCCGCAAAACACCAGTCTCAACGTCAACAGTGAAGAGGCAACTCCGGGATGCTGGCCTTCTAGGCAGGGTTCCTCTGTCCAGTCTCAACGTCAACAGTGAAGAGGCGACTCCGGGATGCTGGCCTTCTAGGCAGAGTTCCTCTGTCCAGTCTCCGGGATGCTGGCCTTCTAGGCAAGTCTCACGTCAACAGTGAAGAGGCGACTCCGGGATGCTGGCCTTCTAGGCAGAGTTCCTCTGTCCAGTCTCAACGTCAACAGTGAAGAGGCGACTCCGGGATGCTGGCCTTCTAGGCAGGGTTCCTCTGTCCAGTCTCAACGTCAACAGTGAAGAGGCGACTCCGGGATGCTGGCCTTCTAGGCAGGGTTCCTCTGTCCAGTCTCAACGTCAACAGTGAAGAGGCGACTCCGGGATGCTGGCCTTCTAGGCAGGGTTCCTCTGTCCAGTCTCAACGTCAACAGTGAAGAGGCGACTCCGGGATGCTGGCCTTCTAGGCAGGGTTCCTCTGTCCAGTCTCAACGTCAACAGTGAAGAGGCGACTCCGGGATGCTGGCCTTCTAGGCAGGGTTCCTCTGTCCAGTCTCAACGTCAACAGTGAAGAGGCGACTCCGGGATCCGGGATGCTGGCCTTCTAGGCAGAGTTCCTCTGTCCAGTCTCAACGTCAACAGTGAAGAGGCGACTCCGGGATGCTGGCCTTCTAGGCAGAGTTCCTCTGTCCAGTCTCAACGTCAACAGTGAAGAGGCGACTCCGGGATGCTGGCCTTCTAGGCAGAGTTCCTCTGTCCAGTCTCAACGTCAACAGTGAAGAGGCGACTCCGGGATGCTGGCCTTCTAGGCAGAGTTCCTCTGTCCAGTCTCAACCTCAACAGTGAAGAGGCGACTCCGGGATGCTGGCCTTCTAAGCAGGGTTCCTCTGTCCAGTCTCAACGTCAACAGTGAAGAGGCGACTCCGGGATGCTGGCCTTCTAGGCAGAGTTCCTCTGTCCAGTCTCAACATCAACAGTGAAGAGGCAAATCCGAGATGCTGGCCTTCTAGGCAGAGTTGCAAAGAAAAAGCCATATCTCAGACTGGCCAATAAAAATACAAGACAGTTCTGACAGTCAGTTTCTTAACAGGTGTATGCTTATCAATAATAGGAAGAAGTGCAGCGTCTGGATGCTCCTTATTAATCACATCAGACCAACAAATATTCCACTTAAGAGTCACAGCAAAAATGTTTGTATGATCTCTTATACTGTATACTATTTTAGCCCAGCTTTTGCAACCAGTAGCGCTCATTGGACTCACCTGGACTCCTTCACGTTGTTGATTACCCCCTGTATATCTGTCTGTTCCTCTGTGGTGTTCCTGTGTCCTCATTAATTGTTGTTAAGTGTTCCCGTCCAGACACTGTTCCTGTTCTGTTTCATGTCCGTCAGCTAATAACCCTTCCCTCCCTGTACCTGCTTCTCATCTGCTGTGTCGATCCTTCCACCCCCATAAGCATTCCTGTCTCTCTATAGATGTTATATCCTTGTATTTCTACAGCTGTATCATCAAAGGAATTATCTAAGTGAGTCTCAGAAATGGCTAATATGTGAATGTTATTGATATAATATTATTTCTAAAGCTACACACATTAATATGGGCTCAGCCCTTTCCTGGGTAGCTTCTCAGAGACAGACATAATATGGAAAAGAGCAAACAAAGTAAGAGAAAAAAACATTAGCGGTCCATTAATCAGTTGCTGTGTGTACAGTAAGTGTGTGTGTGTGTGTGTGTGTGTGTGTTGCGGGGTTGAAGCTACGAACCCATAGGCTTGGCTCTCATCACTTCCAGGCTTTTGGGAGGGAAGGTAGACAATGAGCCTTTCATAGCGGATGTAAGCAATGTCCCCACTCGCTCTGGCAGCTTTCATGGCCGGGATGAGTTATTTTATCTTCTAGCGCACATCTTTAGGATAGTCCTCGTTGAGGAAGATGTACATTCCCCTCAAGTTCTTGACTAATGTCCTCTCTCAATGACTTACAGATTGTTGTCACCTTGCCGTTTTCCTGTTTAAACTCATCAGGCTGACCTTGGGAGAACTGCAAACTGCTCTTCGGGTCCTGGACCTCTCTGATCAGGTGTATTATTTTAATAGTTCACTCCACCAGTATTTGGACAAAACACTTGAAGCAATTTTTTTGTTTGTTGTAATAACTGCTTGTAGAAGTATTTCTGTTTGTTTAGTTGATCCTTCACCTGTGATAGAGAGACACCACTGTCTTCAATGGTACTCCCACTGGCTTTGGTCTTTGTCATTGTAGCAACGGAGGCTACGCTGTTACTCCCTGCAATTTCAGACAGGGCAAGTCGCATGGAAGATGGAAATAGCAACAAACAGTAGGGGTCTAGACAGCCACAAGCCCGGTACAATCCGCGGTCCCAGCCACAAGGGCTAATCGCGTCATGGGCTGTATTCAAGCCCTCAAGGACACCCCGCTAGCTTAATAGGCAGCTAACAGTGGCAGCTAGGCCAGCTGCTACGCCAAGCAGCTCATCATCAGACCCTCGGTCGGCAGGAGCCAACCATGTCGCGAGATCAAAATCAAAAGGTAGGTAGCTATTTATTAAACTTTTCCAATAGAACACTTTTTTCAGACACTTTCCAAACCAACAAACCAAGCTCTGCCTCATTCTGCGTGCAACAGGAAGTGACGGTCAGGCTTACCACCAGACATCTGTGCCCAGTGGGATGTTGTTGCTCTTCACTTCATCATTGATCCACAGTGAATACAACAACCAGAGATAGAACAGGAGAATGATCCCACAACACTTGATTTCTCAGCTATCTCTGTGGGTTGACTGGGTTCAGAAAGGGTTTATTTCTCAGCTATCTCTGTGGGTTGACTGGGTTCAGAAAGGGTTTATTTCTCAGCTATCTCTGTGGGTTAACTGGGTTCAGAAAGGGTTTATTTCTCAGCTATCTCTGTGGGTTGACTGGGTTTAGAAAGGGTTTATTTCTCTGCTATCTCTGTGGGTTGACTGGGTTCAGAAAGGGTTTATTTCTCAGCTATCTCTGTGGGTTAACTGGGTTCAGAAAGGGTTTATTTCTCAGCTATCTCTGTGGGTTGACTGGGTTCAGAAAGGGTTTATTTCTCTGCTATCTCTGTGGGTTGACTGGGTTCAGAAAGGGTTTATTTTGAAGTGACAGGTCAAAAAAAATCAGATCCTAGAGATGAGTATTAACTGTGTTTGCCAGGGCTTTAATTTGGCACTCTGGGGAAAACTAGCTAGATATCAAAGAGAAGATGGGTTGCCGGGGTTTTAATGAGATGCAGACAGTTCTCTGTTGGGTTCACCGGAGTCTCAAGAGACTAACTTTACTTTTAGTTTGCCTCCTATGCAGACTGTGTATGTCTGTGGGTGTGTGTGTGTGTGTGAAAAACATTTCTCTATGCTTCTCTACATGACTAGTAGAGCTGGGTAAATGGGGAACACAGTTTTAGACTTTGATTGTTTACACAGACAATTGTGTTTTAACCATCATCTAATATGTACTACATTTGATTACAGCGATCATGCCATGATGAGTGTTGGGGTTAAATAACATATTTTACTGAAGGAAATGGGAAATGTCAATGTAACATTTACCCAAACTGCAAAGTCTTCAAATAGTTATGATAATATACCATGTTGTACTGTATAACCATGTCTATAACACAGTGCTGTGGGGTAATATACCATGTTGTACTGTATAACCATGTATATTAACACAGTGCTGTGTGGGTTTACCTCCTATGCAGACTGTATAACCATGTATAGAATCACAGTGCTGTGTGGGTAATATACCATGTTGTACTGTATAACCATGTATAGAAACACAGTGCTGTGTGGGTAATATGACCATGTTGTACTGTATAACCATGTATAGAAACACAGTGCTGTTGGGTTATATACCATGTTGTACTGTATAACCATGTATAGAAACACAGTTATTGTGTTATATACCATGTTGTACTGTATAACCATGTATAGAAACACAGTGCTGTGTGGGTTATATACCATGTTGTGCTGTATAACCATGTATGGAATCACAGTGCTGTGTGGGTAATATACCATGTTGTACTGTATAACCATGTATAGAAACACAGTGCTGTGTGGGTAATATACCATGTTGTACTGTATAACCATGTATAGAAACACAGTGCTGTGTGGGTTATATACCATGTTGTACTGTATAACCATGTATAGAAACACAGTGCTGTGTGGGTTATATACCATGTTGTACTGTATAACCATGTATAGAAACACAGTGCTGTGTGGGTTATATACCATGTTGTACTGTATAACCATGTATAGAAACACAGTGCTGTGGGTTATATACCATGTTGTGCTGTATAACCATGTATGGAATCACAGTGCTGTGTGGGTAATATACCATGTTGTACTGTATAACCATGTATAGAATCACAGTGCTGTGTGGGTAATATACCATGTTGTACTGTATAACCATGTATAGAAACACAGTGCTGTGTGGGTTATATACCATGTTGTACTGTATAACCATGTATAGAATCACAGTGCTGTGTGGGTAATATACCATGTTGTACTGTATAACCATGTATAGAATCACAGTGCTGTGTGGGTAATATACCATGTTGTACTGTATAACCATGTATAGAAACACAGTGCTGTGTGGGTAATATACCATGTTGTACTGTATAACCATGTATGGAATCACAGTGCTGTGTGGGTAATATACCATGTTGTACTGTATAACCATGTATAGAATCACAGTGCTGTGTGGGTAATATACCATGTTGTACTGTATAACCATGTATGGAATCACAGTGCTGTGTGGGTAATATACCATGTTGTACTGTATAACCATGTATAGAATCACAGTGCTGTGTGGGTAATATACCATGTTGTACTGTATAACCATGTATATTAACACAGTGCTGTGTGGGTAATATACCATGTTGTACTGTATAACCATGTATAGAAACACAGTGCTGTGTGGGTTATATACCATGTTGTACTGTATAACCATGTATAGAAACACAGTGCTGTGTGGGTTATATACCATGTTGTGCATGGATGTTAAATCAGGGAGGTGATTGGCCCTGCAGACTGTAAGTAATTGTATCTGTCTCTGTCTCTATGTGTAGGAGTAATGTTCCTGTGATCCATAATGCTTAATTTTGGATCTAGACAGAGTGAGAGGTAGAGTGAGAGGTAGAGTGAGAGGTAGAGGTAGCAAGAGAGTGTGAGAGAGAAAGCTTGCTTTCATAGATCAGATTCCATCTTTTCATACGGTATAGCTATAGTAAAATCATCTTTATCACTATGTGCTGTTTTGGCATCACTTAGTTCCTTCCCATAAGAGACGGAAAGAGAGCGAGAGAGAAAGATGGAGAGAATGAGAGAATGAATGTGCCAGAGAGGGAGAGAGTGGGAAAGAGAGAGGAGAGAAATGAGAGAGAGACAGAAAGCAAGAGTAAACCAATCAATATTAATCTGATCTCTCTGTAATTATTCCTGAAGAGTCATCTGAATGGAGGCTGATACAGGATGCTGAGGTGAATGTATGCAGAGGACAGTGGAAGGTCATTAGACATTATCTATTCACACTGATGAACCAGGCCAAGCCTAGTAGTATTTTAAAACCTTTATTTAACTAGGCAAGTCTGTTAAGGACAAATTATTATTTACAATGACAGCCTATTGGGGAACAATGGGTTAACTGCCTTGTTCAGGGGTAGAACGACAGATTTGTACTTTGTCAGCTCAGGGATCGAATCCAGCAACCTTTCAGTTAATGGCCCAACCCTCTAACCACTAGGCTACCTGCCACCCTGAGTAAAGCCAAGCTGAGTAAAGCCAAGGTAAAGCCAAGCCGAGTAAAGCCAAGCTGAGTAAAGCCAAGCTGAGTAAAGCCAAGGTAAAGCCAAACCAAGTAAAGCCAAGGTAAAGCCAAACCGAGTAAAGCCAAACCGAGTAAAGCCAAGTAAAGCCAAGGTAAAGCCAAGCTGGGTAAAGCCAAGTAAAGCCAAGGTAAAGCCAAACCGAGTAAAGCCAAGTAAAGCCAAGGTAAAGCCAAACCGAGTAAAGCCAAGGTAAAGCCAAACCGAGTAAAGCCAAGGTAAAGCCAAACCGAGTAAAGCCAAGTAAAGCCAAGGTAAAGCCAAACCGAGTAAAGCCAAGGTAAAGCCAAACCGAGTAAAGCCAAGGTAAAGCCAAACCGAGTAAAGCCAAGCCGAGTAAAGCCAAGCCGAGTAAAGCCAAGCCGAGTAAAGCCAAACCGAGTAAAGCCAAGCCGAGTAAAGCCAAGCCGAGTAAAGCCAAGCTGAGTAAAGCCAAGCTGAGTAAAACCAAGCTGAGTAAAGCCACGCTGAGTAAAGCCAAGCTGAGTAAGCCAAGCTGGCCTGTTTATTCATCCATTATTGCAGCTGGAATCATTCTGGAAATTACAATGTGAAAGAAAAGTATAAAAACCAGCAAATGACAGTTTGGGTGTCAATCTGCATGCAGATATTGATAGTAGTCTCTATCATTGGTTTGTGAGGATGGGTTGGAGATAGTTCTCCACATGTTGAAACCACGACAAGCACAAATTGATCAGACAAAAGAGGCCATTGAGCGGTAGCCCCACTCAGTACAGGCTGTGTGATCCTACAGCCTGGTTAGTCTGTGCTGGATGACATTGTGATGCGGTGGTGGAGCGGTAGCCCCACTCAGTACAGGCTATGTGATCCTACAGCCTGGTTAGTGTGTGCTGGATGACATTGTGATGCGGTGGTGCTGGATCAGTACAGGCTGTGTGATCCTACAGCCTGGTTAGTCTGTGCTCGATGACATTGTGATGCGGTGGTGGAGCGGTAGCCCCACTCAGTACAGGCTGTGTGATCCTACAGCCTGGTTAGTCTGTGCTGGATGACATTGTGATGCGGTGGTGGAGCGGTAGCCCCACTCAGTACAGGCTGTGTGATCCTACAGCCTGGTTAGTCTGTGCTGGATGACATTGTGATGCGGTGGTGGAGCGGTAGGCCCACTCAGTACAGGCTGTGTGATCCTACAGCCTGGTTAGTCTGTGCTGGATGACATTGTGATGCGGTGGTGGAGCGGTAGCCCCACTCAGTACAGGCTGTGTGATCCTACAGCCTGGTTAGTCTGTGCTGGATGACATTGTGATGCGGTGGTGGAGCGGTAGCCCCCACTCAGTACAGGCTGTGTGATCCTACAGCCTGGTTAGTCTGTGCTGGATGACATTGTGATGCGGTGGTGGAGCGGTAGCCCCCTCAGTACAGGCTGTGTGATCCTACAGCCTGGTTAGTCTGTGCTGGATGACATTGTGATGCGGTGGTGGAGCGGTAGCCCCACTCAGTCAGTACAGGCCAGATCCTACAGCCTGGTTAGTCTGTGCTGGATGACATTGTGATGCGGTGGTGGAGCGGTAGCCCCTCATTCCTATTGTTCCTGAACATTACACAAACTAGCTCAGCCAGATCCCCCAGCCTAGTCCCCTGTCACTGGGCAGTAATGTAATGAAAGCAGGTTAGTTAGCGCTGCTAATTGCTTCCCATTTGTTAGTGAGCGTGGTTCTGTCAGAAAAAAACAGAACGAACTGAATAGAAATACACATGTAATGGAACATTAAATCCACAAGCTTTCACTCTATTGGTCAAATTCCTCCCGTCGTTCGCTGTCTCAGTAGAGGAACGTCTAAAGACTACAGACTGAATGAACTAGCAAGACAAGCTACACTAGTGAGCTAAAACACAAATACCTCTATGCATTCCTTTGACCTGTAACGTTTCTACTTTCTCCCATGTTGGGAGGGATTACAGTAGGGTACGAAGGTCATCACCTCTGTGTGTGGGAACATCCGGAGGAGGTCAAGGGGTCTGTGTCAGGGTAGTAGGGTCAGACAGCGATGCATTACACTACCCTCTAACTCAACTGGACTCTGTAGGACAGTAGTCGGGTGTGTCACGCCCTGACCTTAGAGAGCCTTTTTATTTCTCTATTTGGTTAGGTCAGAGTGTGATATGAGTGGGCAGTCTAGTTTGTCTATTTCTTTGTTGGCCGGATATGGTTCCCCATCAGAGGCAGCTGTCTATTGTTCTCTCTGATTGGGGATCATACTGAGGCAGCCCTTTTTCCCACCTTCAGTTGTGGGATCTTGTCTTTGTGTAGTTGCTATCTGGCGCTACAGAGCTTTACGTTTGTTTGTATTTTTATTTTTTTGGTGTCATTTTAAGTAAAAGTAAAATGTACATCTACCACGCTGCACCTTTGTCTTCCTCCAACGACGGATGGAACAGGGTGTGTCTTACTGATACACAGATAGAGAGAGATAGAGTTTGCTTTCATAGATCCTATTCCATCTTATCATATAGCTATAGTGAAATCATCTTTATCACTATGTGACATTTTGGCATCACTTAGTCCCTTCCAATAATTCCCTTGGGCAGGAAGCAGAAATCCTGAAATGCAGATGGTGTGTATAAGGGGATTATCCTATAACCTTTGACACCTGGGTGACCCTGAACACATGGCTGTTAGCTGACCCCTCCTGGGTGAAATGTCTTTAGAGAGGAGAGGAATCTGTTTCCGGGAGTACCAACATCTGGTGGGTTTTTACTCAGCATATTGTCCTCTGAATGAGGAGTGGTCAAGGAGCGCCGCTGAATGACTGGTATTTATTAGGGATCCCCATTAGTTCTGCCAAGGCGGCAGCTACTCTTCCTCGGGTCCAAACGCATAAAGACACTTACATTACATATAAAACAAAATATAAAACAGTACATCACATAACATTATTACACCACTATATATCTACAATACAAAATGTATAATATTGTACGTGTGTGTAGAGTGCGTATGTCTGTACCTTTGTGTGTGTCTCTTCACAGTCCCCGTTGTTCCATAAGGTGCATTTTTACCTGTTTTTGAAATTTGATTCTACCGCTTGCATCAGTTCACTGATGTGGAATATACACTACTCAAAACATAAAGGGAACACTTAAACAACACAATGTAACTCCAAGTCAATCACAATTCTGTGAAATCAAACTGTCCACTTAGGAAGCAGCACTGATTGACAATACATTTCACATGCTGTTGTGCAAATGAAAAAGACAACAGGTGGAATGTATAGGCAATTAGCAAGACACCCCCAATAAAGGAGTGGTTCTGCAGGTGGTGACCAGAGACCACTTCTCAGTTCCTATGCTTCCTGGCTGATGTTTTGGTCACTTTTGAATGCTGGTGGTGCTTTCACTCTAGTGGTAGCATGAGTCTACAACCCACACAAGTGGCTCAGGTAGTGCAGTTCATCCAGGATGGCACATCAATGCGAGCTGTGGCAAGAAGGTTTGCTGTGTCTGTCAGCGTAGTGTCCAGAGCATGGAGGCGCTACCAGGAGACAGGCCAGTGCATCAGGAGACGTGGAGGAGGCCGTAGGAGGGCAACAACCCAGCAGCAGGACCGCTACCTCCGCCTTTGTGCAAGGAGGAGCAGGAGGAGCACTGCCAGAGCTGCCAGAGCCCTGCAAAATGACCTCCAGCAGGCCACAAATGTGCATGTATCTGCTCAAACTCAAACTCAGACTCCGTGAGGGTGGTATGAGGGCCCGACGTCCACAGGTGGGGGTCGTGCTTACAGCCAAACACCGTGCAGGTGTTTGGCATTTGCCAGAGAACACCAGGATTGGCAAATTCGCCACTGGCGCCCTGTGCTCTTCACAGAGTAAAGCAGGTTCACACTGAGCACGTGACAGACGTGACAGTCTGGAGACGCCGTGGAGAACGTTCTGCTGCCTGCAACATCCTCCAGCATGACCGGTTTGGCGGTGGGTCAGTCATGGTGTGGGGTGGCATGTTTAGGGGGGCCGCACAGCCCTCCATGTGTTCGCCAGAGGTAGCCTGACTGCCATTAGGTTCCGAGATGAGATCCTCAGACCCCTTGTGAGACCATATGCTGGTGCGGTTGGCCCTGGGTTCCTCCTAATGCAAGACAATGCTAGACCTCATGTGGCTGGAGTGTGTCAGCAGTTCCTGCAAGAGGAAGGCATTGATGCTATGGACTGGCCCGCCCGTTCCCCAGACCTGAATCCAATTGAGCACATCTGGGACATCATGTCTTGCCCCATCCACCAACGCCACGTTGCACCACAGACTGTCCAGGAGTTTTTGGATGCTTTAGTCCAGGTCGGGAGGAGATCCCTCAGGAGACCATCCGCCACCTCATCAGGAGCATGCCCAGGTGTTGTAGGTAGGTCATACAGGCACGTGGAGGCCACACACACCACTGAGCCTCATTTAGACTTGTTTTAAGGACATTACATCAAAGTTGGATCAGCCTGTAGTGTGGTTTTCCACTTTAATTTTGAGTGTGACTCAAATCCAGACCTCCATGGGTTGATAAATTTGATTTCCATTGATAATTTTTGTGTGATTTTGTTGTCAGCACATTCAACTATGTAAAGAAAAAGTATTTAATAAGGAAATTGAATTAATTCAGATCTAGGATGTGCTATTTTAGTGTTCCCTTTATTTTTTTGAGCAGTGCAGTTCCATGTAGTCATGGTTCTATGTAGTACTGTGCCCCTCCCATAGTTTGTCCCATACTTGGTGCATCCTTCTTGACTAGAGAAGCTGTCAACACTTGTTAAAGCTAGTTAAGAGGGAGGAACAGGTTATCATGTAAGTGTTGTCTTACACTAGTTAGTTAAGAGGGAGGAACAGGGTATTATGTAAGTGTTGTCTTACGCTAGATAGTTAAAAGGGAGGAACAGGGTATTATGTAAGTGTTGTCTTACGCTAGATAGTTAAAAGGGAGGAACAGGGTATTATGTAAGTGTTGTCTTACACTAGTTATTTAAGAGGGAGGAACAGGTTATTATGTATGTGTTGTCTCACACTAGTTAGTTAAGAGGGAGGAACAGGGTATTATGTAAGTGTTGTCTCACACTAGTTAGTTAAAAGGGAGGAACAGGTTAATATGTAAGTGTTGTCTCACACTAGATAGTTAAGAGGGAGGAACAGGTTATTATGTAAGTGTTGTCTTACACTAGTTAGTTAAGAGGGAGGAACAGGTTATTATGTAAGTGTTGTCTTACACTAGTTAGTTAAGAGGGAGGAACAGGGTATTATGTAAGTGTTGTCTCACACTAGTTAGTTAAGAGGGAGGAACAGGTTATTATGTAAGTGTTGTCTCACACTATCTTGTTGTTCCAAATGTTCTGTCATCGTCTGAGACATTATTTAGCACTACAAAACATACTTTATGGTTGCAATTTAGGGAGTTGAACGTTAGGTTATTATGTAAGTGTTGTTTCTCACACTAAAAAAATCTTGTTGATTTCCAAATGTTCTGTCATCGTCTGAGACATTATTTAGCACTACAAAACATACTTTATGGTTGCAATTTAGTTAGGCTTCATTTGGTTGATTAAGGCAGATTTGATTTGGCTGATAGTTAACTAGACTGGTTTTAAAGATTGGTTTGGACTAAAGACTGGTTTAGATTAAAGACGGGTTTAGACTAAAGACTGATTTAGACTGGTTTAGTTAATCAATCTGGTTACTTATTGGTGTAAATCCTGTTTGTTTCTTAGCCTCTGATCCTAAAAAAAATAATACTGGTTCAAAAAAAATAATAATATATTTAACCATGTTGGCCAGTAGTGGTTAGAGAGTTGGACTAGTAACTGAAAGGTTTTGCAAGTTCGTGAAGGACCAAGGGTACAGATCTTCCATTTATTTTGTATTTTTTTATAGCAAGCCCCTGAACAGGCAGTTGCAGTGCTTTGTTTTATTTAACCATGTCGGCCAGCATTGAGAAGAAGTTGTCATGACATCTGCGATTCTGGCCAAGATAAAGAACATTGTGCAGGTTAAGTTAACTCACTTTACAAACAACAGTTACACATGGAATAAACAAAGTTGGGTACATCCTCTTTGACACTATATAACAGTCTTTGTACTTAATTAAGTCTTTGGGCTCTGGATAAGAGCTTTGGGTACTATATAACATCCCTCTGGGTACTATATAAATGACTTAAATGTAAATGTAAATAACACAATAGACATTTGTATGGAAATTAAGTAGGATTAGGGAGGTAAGGCAATAGAGACGTAAGGCAATTTAGACTGGTTTAGACTGGTTTAGACTAAAGATTGGTTTGGACTAAAGACTGGTTTAGATTAAAGACGGGTTTAGACTGAAGACTGATTTAGACTGGTTTAGATTAGATCCCTCTTTGGGTACTATATAAAGACTGGTTTAGAATGGTTTAGATTAAAGACTGGTTTAGACTAAACACTGGTTTGGACTATAAATACTTTGGTTTAACATCCTGGTTTGGGATTAAATCCCTCTTTGGTTTATAACATCCTCTTTGGGACTTTAAGACATTTACTAAAGACTGGTTTACACTAAAGACTTGGTTTAGACTAAAGACTGGTTCAAAGAGTTAACATGGATAAATCTCTTGGGATGGATTACTTGGGTCTATTAACAGCTCTCAGGGTTTTTAGGGTCGGGGTCTCCTTATAAATATTAAATGAATAGACAAATGCCTCTTTGGGTACTATATAACATCCTCTTTGGGTACTATATAACATCCCTCTTTGGGTACTATATAACATCCCTCTTTGGGTACTATATAACATCCCTCTTGGGTACTATATAACATCCTCTTTGGGTACTATATAACATCCCTCTTTGGGTTGGGTAGATATAAGATCCTCTTGGGTATATAACATCCCTCTTTTGGTACTATATAACATCCTCTTTGGGTCTAATAACAAATTAATTTAGATAAATAATTATTTGTTGAGGTTTGGGTGGCACTTTATAACATCCTCTTTGGGTACTTTATAACATCCCTCTTGGGTTGGGTACTATTTAACACCCCTTTGGGTACTATATAACATCCTCTTTGGGTACTATATAACATTGGTACTATATAACATCCCTCATTTTGGGTACTATATAACATCCCTCTTTGGGTACTATATAACATCCTCTTTGGGTACTATATAACATCCTCTTTGGGTACTATATAACATCCCTCTTTGGGTACTATATAACATCCTCTTTGGGTACTATATAACATCCCTCTTTGGGTACTATATAACATCCTCTTTGGGTACTATATAACATGCTTTGGGTACTATATAACATCCCTCTTTGGGTACTATATAACATCCTCTTTGGGTACTATATAACATCCCTCTTTGGGTACTATATAACATCCCTCTTTGGGTACTATATCATCCTATTTGTACTATATCATCCCTAACTATATAACATCCCTCTTTGTACTATATAACATCCTCTTTGGGTACTATATAACATCCTCTTTGGGTACTTTATAACATCCCTCTTTGGGTACTATATAACATCCTCTTTGGGTACTATATAACATCCCTCTTTGGGTACTATATAACATCATCTTTGGGTACTATATAACATCCCTCTTTGGGTACTATATAACATCCTCTTTGGGTACTATGTAACATCCCTCTTTGGGTACTATATAACATCCTCTTTGGGTACTTTATAACATCCCTCTTTGGGTACTATATAACATCTTCTTTGGGTACTATATAACATCCTCTTTGGGTACTATATAACATCCCTCTTTGGGTACTATATAACATCCTCTTTGGGTACTATGTAACATCCCTCTTTGGGTACTATATATCCTCTTGGGTACTATATAACATCCTCTTTGGGTACTATATAACATCCCTCTTTGGGTACTATATAACATCCTCTTTGGGTATATATACTATATAACATCCCTTTGGGTACTTTGGGTACTATATAACATCCTCTTTGGGTACTTTATAACATCCCTCTTTGGGTACTATATAACATCTTCTTTGGGTACTATATAACATCCTCTTTGGGTACTATATAACATCCTCTTTGGGTACTATGTAACATCCCTCTTTGGGTACTATATAACATCCTCTTTGGGTACTATATAACATCCCTCTTTGGGTACTATATAACATCCTCTTTGGGTACTATATAACATCCCTCTTTGGGTACTACTATATAACATCCCTCTTTGGGTACTATATACTATATAACATCTATATAACATCCTCTTTGGGTACTATATAACATCCCTCTTTGGGTACTATATAACATCCTCTTTGGGTACTATATAACATCCTCTTTGGGTACTATATAACATCCTCTTTGGGTAACATCCCTCTTTGGGTATATAACATCCTCTTTGGGTACTATATAACCTCTTTGGGTACTATATAACATCCTCTTTGGGTACTATATAACATCCCTCTTTGGGTACTATATAACATCTTCTTTGGGTACTATATAACATCCCTCTTTGGGTACTATATAACATCCTCTTTGGGTACTATATAACATCCCTCTTTGGGTACTATATAACATCTTTGGGTACCTCTTTGGGTACTATATAACATCCTCTTTGGGTACTATATAACATCCTCTTTGGGTACTATATAGCATCCCTCTTTGGGTACTATATAACATCCTCTTTGGGTACTATATAACATCCTCTTTGGGTACTATATAACATCCTCTTTGGGTACTATATAACATCCTCTTTGGGTACTTTGGGTATATAACATCCCTCTTTGGGTACTATATAACATCCTCTTTGGGTACTATATAACATCCTCTTTGGGTACTATATAACATCCCTCTTTGGGTACTATATAACATCCTCTTTGGGTACTATATAACATCCTCTTTGGGTACTATATAACATCCCTCTTTGGGTACTATATAACATCCTCTTTGGGTACTATACATCCTCTTTGGGTACTATATAACATCCTCCTATTTAACATCCCTTTGGGTACTATATAACATCCTCTTTGGGTACTTTTGGGTACTATATAACATCTTTGGGTACCATCCTCTTTGGGTACTTTATAACACCCTCTTTGGGTACTATATAACATCCTCTTTGGGTACTATATAACATCTTTGGGTACTATATAACATCCCTTTGGGTACTATATAACATCCTCTTTGGGTACTATATAACATCCTCTTTGGGTACTATATAACATCCCTCTTTGGGTACTATATAACATCTCTTTGGGTACTATATAACATCCTCTTTGGGTACTATATAACATCCTCTTTGGGTACTATATAACATCCTCTTTTGGGTACTATATAACATCCCTCTTTGGGTACTATATAACATCCTCTTTGGGTACTATATAACATCCCTCTTTGGGTACTATATAACATCCCTCTTTGGGTACTATATAACATCCCTCTTTGGGTACTATATAACATCCCTCTTTGGGTACTATATAACACTTTGGGTACTATATAACATCCTCTTGGGTACATAACATCCTCTTTGGGTACTATATAACATCCTCTTTGGGTACTATATAACATCCTCTTTGGGTACTATATAACATCCCTCTTTGGGTACATAACATCCTCTTTGGGTACTATATAACATCCTCTTTGGGTACTATATAACATCCTCTTTGGGTACTATATAACATCCTCTTTGGGTACTATATAACATCCTCTTTGGGTACTATATAACATCCCTCTTTGGGTACTATATAACATCCTCTTTGGGTACTATGTAACATCCCTCTTTGGGTACTATATAACATCCTCTTTGGGTACTATATAACATTCCTCTTTGGGTACTATGTAACATCCCTCTTTGGGTACTATATAACATCCCTCTTTGGGTACTATATAACATCCCTCTTTGGGTACTATATAACATCCCTCTTTGGGTACTATATAACATCCCTCTTTGGGTACTATATAACATCCTCTTTGGGTACTATATAACATCCTCTTTGGGTACTATATAACATCCCTCTTTGGGTACTA
Source organism: Oncorhynchus masou masou (assembly GCF_036934945.1). Taxonomy (NCBI): domain Eukaryota; kingdom Metazoa; phylum Chordata; class Actinopteri; order Salmoniformes; family Salmonidae; genus Oncorhynchus; species Oncorhynchus masou. The sequence goes on from NW_027000773.1 coordinate 18,734, forward strand.
TATAACATCCCTCTTTGGGTACTATATAACATCCTCTTTGGGTACTATATAACATACTATATAACATCCTCTTTGGGTACTATATAACATCCCTCTTTGGGTACTATATAACATCCCTCTTTGGGTACTATATAACATCCCTCTTTGGGTACTATATAACATCCCTCTTTGGGTACTATATAACATCCTCTTTGGGTACTATATAACATCCCTCTTTGGGTACTATATAACATCCTCTTTGGGTACTATATAACATCCCTCTTTGGGTACTATATAACATCCTCTTTGGGTACTATAACATCCTCTTTGGGTACTATATAACATCCTCTTTGGGTACTTTATAACATCCCTCTTTGGGTAACACTTTGGGTACTATATAAACTTTGGGTACTATATAACATCATCTTTGGGTACTATATAACATCCCTCTTTGGGTACTATATAACATCCTCTTTGGGTACTATATAACATCCCTCTTTGGGTACTATATAACATCTTTAACATAACATCCTCTTTGGGTACTATATAACATCCCTCTTTGGGTACTATATAACATCCCTCTTTGGGTACTATATAACATCCTCTTTGGGTACTATATAACATCCCTCTTTGGGTACTATATAACATCCCTCTTTGGGTACTATATAACATCCTCTTTGGGTACTATATAACATCCCTCTTTGGGTACTATATAACATCCCTCTTTGGGTACTATATAACATCCTCTTTGGGTACTATATAACATCCTCTTTGGGTACTATATAACATCCCTCTTTGGGTACTGCTATAACATCCCTCTTTGGGTACTATATAACTCTTTGGGTACTATATAACATCCTCTTTGGGTACTATATAACATCCTCTTTGGGTACTATATAACATCCCTCTTTGGGTACTATATAACATCCTCTTTGGGTACTATATAACATCCTCTTTGGGTACTATATAACATCCCTCTTTGGGTACTATATAACATCCTCTTTGGGTACTATATAACATACCCTCTTTGGGTACTATATAACATCCCTCTTTGGGTACTATATAACATCCTCTTTGGGTACTATATAACATCCCTCTTTGGGTACTATATAACATCCCTCTTTGGGTACTATATAACATCCCTCTTTGGGTACTATATAACATCCTCTTTGGGTACTATATAACATCCTCTTTGGGTACTATTAACATCCCTCTTTGGGTACTATATAACATCTTTGGGTACTATATAACATCCTCTTTGGGTACTATATAACATCATCTTTGGGTACTATACAACATCCCTCTTTGGGTACTATATAACATCCCTCTTTGGGTACTATATAACATCCTCTTTGTGTACTATATAACATCCCTCTTTGGGTACTATATAACATAACCCTCTTTGGGTACTATATAACATCCTCTTTGGGTACTATATAACATCCTCTTTGGGTACTATATAACATCCCTCTTTGGGTACTATATAACATCCTCTTTGGGTACTATATAACATCCCTATATCATCCCTTTGGGTACTATATAACATCCTCTTTGGGTACTATATAACATCCCTCTTTGGGTACTATATAACATCCTCTTTGGGTACTATATAACATCCTCTTTGGGTACTATATAACATCCTCTTTGGGTACTATATAACATCCTCTTTGGGTACTATATAACATCCTCTTTGGGTACTATATAACATCCCTCTTTGGGTACTATATAACATCCTCTTTGGGTACTATATAACATCCCTCTTTGGGTACTATATAACATCCTCTTTGGGTACTATATAACATCCCTCTTTGGGTACTATATAACATCCTCTTTGGGTACTATATAACATCCTCTTTGGGTACTATATAACATCCCTAACATCCCTTTGGGTACTATATAACATCCTCTTTGGGTACTATATAACATCCTCTTTGGGTACTATATAACATCCCTCTTTGGGTACTATATAACATCCTCTTTGGGTACTATATAACATCCCTCTTTGGGTACTATATAACATCCTCTTTGGGTACTATATAACATCCCTCTTTGGGTACTATATAACATAACTATATAACATCCTCTTTGGGTACTATATAACTATATAACATCCTCTTTGGGTACTATATAACATCCCTCTTTGGGTACTATATAACAACTATATAACATCCTCTTTGGGTACTATATAACATCCCTCTTTGGGTACTATATAACATCCTCTTTGGGTACTATATAACATCCTCTTTGGGTACTATATAACATCCCTCTTTGGGTACTATATAACATCCTCTTTGGGTACTATATAACATCCTCTTTGGGTACTATATAACATCCTCTTTGGGTACTATATAACACCCCTCTTTGGGTACTATATAACATCCCTCTTTGGGTACTATATAACATCCTCTTTGGGTACTTTATAACACCCCTCTTTGGGTACTATATAACATCCTCTTTGGGTACTATATAACATCCCTCTTTGGGTACTATATAACATCCTCTTTGGGTACTATATAACATCCTCTTTGGGTACTATATAACATCCTCTTTGGGTACTATATAACATCCTCTTTGGGTACTATATAACATCCTCTTTGGGTACTATATAACATCCTCTTTGGGTACTATATAACATCCCTCTTTGGGTACTATATAACATCTTTGGGTACTATATAACATCCTCTTTGGGTACTATATAACATAACATCCTCTTTGGGTACTATATAACATCCCTCTTTGGGTACTATATAACATCCTCTTTGGGTACTATATAACATCCTCTTTGGGTACTATATAACATCCTCTTTGGGTACTATATAACATCTTTGGGTACCATCCCTCTTTGGGTACTATATAACATCCCTTTGGGTACTATATAACATCCCTCTTTGGGTACTATATAACATCCCTCTTTGGGTACTATATAACATCCTCTTTGGGTACTATATAACATCCCTCTTTGGGTACTATATAACATCCCTCTTTGGGTACTATATAACATCCCTCTTTGGGTACTATATAACATCCTCTTTGGGTACTATATAACATCCTCTTTGGGTACTATATAACATCCCTCTTTGGGTACTATATAACATCCTCTTTGGGTACTATATAACATCCCTCTTTGGGTACTATATAACATCCTCTTTGGGTACTATATAACATCCTCTTTGGGTACTTTATAACACCCCTCTTTGGGTACTATATAACATCCCTCTTTGGGTACTATTTAACACCCCTCTTTGGGTACTATATAACATCCCTCTTTGGGTACTATATAACATCCCTCTTTGGGTACTATATAACATCCCTCTTTGGGTACTATATAACATCCTCTTTGGGTACTATATAACACTATATAACATCCTCTTTGGGTACTATATAACATCCCTCTTTGGGTACTATATAACATCCTCTTTGGGTACTATATAACATCCCTCTTTGGGTACTATATAACATCCTCTTTGGGTACTATATAACATCCTCTTTGGGTACTATATAACATCCCTCTTTGGGTACTATATAACATCCCTCTTTGGGTACTTTATAACATCCCTCTTTGGGTACTATATAACATCCCTCTTTGGGTACTATATAACATCCCTCTTTGGGTACTATATAACATCCTCTTTGGGTACTATATAACATCCCTCTTTGGGTACTATATAACATCCTCTTTGGGTACTATATAACATCCCTCTTTGGGTAATATTTAACATCCCTCTTTGGGTACTTTATAACATCCCTCTTTGGGTACTATATAACATCCCTCTTTGGGTACTATATAACATCCTATATAACATCATCTTTGGGTACTATATAACATCCCTCTTTGGGTACTATATAACATCCTCTTTGGGTACTATATAACATCCTCTTTGGGTACTTTGGGTACTTTATAACATCCCTCTTTGGGTACTATATAACATCTTCTTTGGGTACTATATAACATCCTCTTTGGGTACTATATAACATCCCTCTTTGGGTACTATATAACATCCTCTTTGGGTACTATATAACATTCCTCTTTGGGTACTATATAACATCCTCTTTGGGTACTATATAACATCCTCTTTGGGTACTATATAACATCCCTCTTTGGGTACTATATAACATCCTCTTTGGGTACTATATAACATCCCTATTTGGGTACTATATAACATCCCTCTTTGGGTACTATATAACATCCCTCTTTGGGTACTATATAACATCCCTCTTTGGGTACTATATAACATCCCTCTTTGGGTACTATATAACATCCCTCTTTGGGTACTATATAACATCCCTCTTTGGGTACTATATAACATCCTCTTTGGGTACTATGTAACATCCCTCTTTGGGTACTATATAACATCCTCTTTGGGTACTTTATAACATCCCTCTTTGGGTACTATATAACATCCTCTTTGGGTACTATATAACATCCCTCTTTGGGTACTATATAACATCATCTTTGGGTACTATATAACATCCCTCTTTGGGTACTATATAACATCCTCTTTGGGTACTATGTAACATCCCTCTTTGGGTACTATATAACATCCTCTTTGGGTACTTTATAACATCCCTCTTTGGGTACTATATAACATCTTTGGGTACTATATAACATCCTCTTTGGGTACTATATAACATCCCTCTTTGGGTACTATATAACATCCTCTTTGGGTACTATATAACATCCCTCTTTGGGTACTATATAACATCCTCTTTGGGTACTATATCCCTCTTTGGGTACTATATAACATCCTCTTTGGGTACTATATAACATCCCTCTTTGGGTACTATATAACATCCCTCTTTGGGTACTATATAACATCCTCTTTGGGTACTATATAACATCCTCTTTGGGTACTATATAACATCCTCTTTGGGTACTATATAACATCCTCTTTGGGTACTATATAACATCCTCTTTGGGTACTATATAACATCCCTCTTTGGGTACTATATAACATCCTCTTTGGGTACTATATAACATCCTCTATATAACATCCCTCTTTGGGTACTATATAACATCCCTCTTTGGGTACTATATAACATCCCTCTTTGGGTACTATATAACATCCTCTTTGGGTACTATATAACATCCTCTTTGGGTACTATATAACATCCCTCTTTGGGTACTATATAACATCCCTCTTTGGGTACTTATAACATCCTCTTTGGGTACTATATAACATCCCTCTTTGGGTACATCCCTCTTTGGGTACTATATAACATCCCTCTTTGGGTACTATATAACATCCTCTTTGGGTACTATATAACATCCCTCTTTGGGTACTATATAACATCCTCTTTGGGTACTATATACATCCTCTTTGGGTACTATATAACATCCCTCTTTGGGTACTATATAACATCCCTCTTTGGGTACTATATAACATCCTCTTTGGGTACTATATAACATCCCTCTTTGGGTACTATATAACATCCTCTTTGGGTACTATATAACATCCCTCTTTGGGTACTATATAACATCCCTCTTTGGGTACTATATAACATCCCTCTTTGGGTACTATATAACATCCTCTTTGGGTACTATATAACATCCTCTTTGGGTACTATATAACATCCTCTTTGGGTACTATATAACATCCTCTTTGGGTACTATATAACATCCTCTTTGGGTACTATATAACATCCTCTTTGGGTACTATATAACATCCCTCTTTGGGTACTATATAACATCCCTCTTTGGGTACTATATAACACCCCTCTTTGGGTACTATATAACACCCCTCTTTGGGTACTATATAACATCCCTCTTTGGGTACTATACAACATCCTCTCTGGGTACCGATTGAAAAGGAGGACAGCATCATTTGAAGACCCTCACCAGACAATACTAACAGTGAGAGAGTGAGAGAGTGAGAGAGTGAGAGAGTGAGAGAGAGAGAGAGTGAGAGAGAGAGAGAGAGAGAGTGAGAGAGAGTGTTCAGCCTATAGGTTTTATCTGCCTCCACGGCCAGCTAGCCAGGTCATCAACCTGATGTGTGTATGGTTGTGTGCAATTATACTGTGTCCATCAACATTGATATCAATTAGATATGGTAAGGCAGACTGGCCTTCATAGCATAGTATTGATTTGATTAAGGAATCTACTAACAAGAACATTGACCACATCGTGGTGTGTGTGTGTGTGTGTTGTTGTCAGTGTGGGGCGGAATCCAATTTCAGCTAATTTGAGTCAGTAATTTACATTTATTTTGCCACTACAATTCAACTCTACATAATTTATCTGGCCCATTAAAAAGATAAATGGACATTGTTTGTATGCATCCCAAATAGCACCCTATTCCCGACATGGTGCACTACGTTCGACATGGGCCCATAGGGAACAGGTTGCAATTTGGGATTCAGCATTTGTATCCAACTAAAACTAGCCACTCTGGTAAGAAAAGCTTTTTATAAACTTCTTGGAAAATGTATAAATTCATAAATGTAGTGTGCATCGTTAATTAACACAGAGATAATGCATGGAAGTGATCTATCCTTTAATTGATGTAAAGTCAGTATAGTTTATTGGCATTTTCATTCGACACAGGACATATAAGCAGCGGTATGGTACTGAGCTTGTCTGATGACCACAGGTGGATTCATGTTCTATAGTCTGTGAATGGGATTAAACATTTATTCATGAGGCTGGATAGTTGTGGATGGCTTCCCTGTTACACAGTAATGGGAACAATACCATCTACTCTATACCATCTACTGCATCTTGCCTATGCCGTTCGGCCATCGCTAATTACTATTTTTTTGTATGTACATATTCTTATTCATTCCTTTACACTTGTGTGTATAAGGTAGTTGTGAAATGGTTAGGTTAGACTACTTGTTAGATATTACTGCACGGTCGGAACTAGAAGCACAAGCATTTCGCTACACTCGCATTAACATCTGCTAACCATGTGTATCGGACCAATAAAATTTGATTTGATTTAATGAGGGTTCGGTATTGTTCTCTGTTATACAGTAATGAGGGTATGGTATTGTTCTCTGTTACACAGTAATAAGGGTTCGGTATTGTTCTCTGTTACACAGTAATGAGGGTACGGTATTGTTCTCTGTTACACAGTAATGAGGGTTCGGTATTGTTCTCTGTTACACAGTAATGAGGGTTCGGTATTGTTCTCTGTTACACAGTAATAAGGGTTCGGTATTGTTCTCTGTTACACAGTAATAAGGGTACGGTATTGTTCTCTGTTACACAGTAATGAGGGTACGGTATTGTTCTCTGTTACACAGTAATGAGGGTACGGTATTGTTCTCTGTTACACAGTAATGAGGGTACGGTATTGTTCTCTGTTACACAGTAATGAGGGTTCGGTATTGTTCTCTGTTACACAGTAATGAGGGTACGGTATTGTTCTCTGTTACACAGTAATGAGGGTACGGTATTGTTCTCTGTTACACAGTAATGAGGGTTCGGTATTGTTCTCTGTTACACAGTAATGAGGGTACGGTATTGTTCTCTGTTACACAGTAATGAGGGTACGGTATTGTTCTCTGTTATACAGTAATGAGGGTACGGTATTGTTCTCTGTTACACAGTAATGAGGGTTCGGTATTGTTCTCTGTTACACAGTAATGAGGGTACGGTATTGTTCTCTGTTACACAGTAATGAGGGTTCGGTATTGTTCTCTGTTGTACAGTAATGAGGGTTCGGTATTGTTCTCTGTTATACAGTAATGAGGGTACGGTATTGTTCTCTGTTATACAGTAATGAGGGTTCGGTATTGTTCTCTGTTATACAGTAATGAGGGTTCGGTATTGTTCTCTGTTATACAGTAATGAGGGTTCGGTATTGTTCTCTGTTACACAGTAATGAGGGTACGGTATTGTTCTCTGTTACACAGTAATGAGGGTTCGGTATTGTTCTCTGTTATACAGTAATGAGGGTCGGTATTGTTCTTGTATAGAGTAATGATGATGTTCTCTGTTATACAGGGTATTGTCTCTGTTACACTTGTAGTAGATACACAGTAATGATGATGTCACAGTAATGAGGGGGTATTGTTTGTTACCTTGTAGGGTATTGTCTCTATACACAGTAATGATACGGTACTTATATTGTTCTCTGTTACACAGTAATGAGGGTTCGGTATTGTTCTCTGTTATACAGTAATAAGGGTACGGTATTGTTCTCTGTTACACAGTAATAAGGTTACGGTATTGTTCTCTGTTACACAGTAATTACGGTATTGTTCTCTGTTACACAGTAATGATTCATTGTTCTCTGTTATACAGTAAAAGGGTACGGTATTGTTCTCTGTTACACAGTAATGAGGGTTCGGTATTGTTCTCTGTTATACAGTAATAACCCTTACGGTATGTTCTCTGTTAACAGTAATGAGGGTGAAGGTGTGTTTCTGTTACACAGTAATACAAATTGTTCTCCAAGGGTTCGGTATTGTTCTCTGTTATACAGTAATGAGGAATTGTTCTCTGTTACACAGTAATGTAAGGGCTTTGTCGATGAGGTGTTACACAGTAATGGAAAGGTTTATTGTTCTCTGTTACACAGTAATGAGGGTACGGTATTGTTCTCTGTTATACAGTAATAAGGGTACGGTATTGTTCTCTGTTACACAGTAATACGGTATTGTTCTCTGTTACACAGTAATGAGGGTTCGGTATTGTTCTCTGTTACACAGTAATGAGGGTTCGGTAACACAGTAATGAGGGTTCGGTATTGTTCTCTGTTACAATAGGGTACGGTATTGTTCTCTGTTACACAGTAATGAGGGTTCGGTATTGTTCTCTGTTACAATGAGGGTTTTGTTCTCTGTTACACAGTAAAATACGGTATTGTTCTCTGTTTACACAGTAATGGCAACGGTATTGTTCTCTGTTACACAGTAATGAGGGTTCGGTATTGTTCTCTGTTACACAGTAATGAGGGTACGGTATTGTTCTCTGTTTACACAGTAATGAGGGTACGGTATTGTTCTCTGTTACACAGTAATGAGAGTTCGGTATTGTTCTCTGTTACACAGTAATGAGGGTACGGTATTGTTCTCTGGGTTAGAAAAAGATCAGAATCCATGTCCGGTACCTTGTAGAGATACACATGATGATGTCACAGGGTATTGTTTGGTACCTTGTAGAGATACACATGATGATGTCACGGGGTATTGTTTGGTACCTTGTAGAGATACACATGATGATGTCACGGGGTATTGTTTGGTACCTTGTAGAGATACACATGATGATGTCCGGGGTATTGTTTCTGCACTGTTTACATGATGATGAGGGTATTGTTTGGTACAAGACACATGATGATGTCACAGGGTATTGTTTGGTACCTTGTAGAGATACACATGATGATGTCCAGGGTATTGTTTGGTGTAGAAATAGTCATGATGATGTCACAGGGGTTTGGTATTGTAGAGAACAGGCCATGAGATGTCACGGGGATTGTTTGGTACTCTGTGACTATGATGATGTCACTTGGTATTGTTTGGTACCTTGTAGAGATACACATGATGATGTCACGGGGTATTGCTTGGTACCTTGTAGAGATACACATGATGATGTCACAGGGTATAGTTAGGTACCTTGTAGAGATACACATGATGATGTCACAGGGTATTGTTTGGTACCTTGTAGAGATACACATGATGATGTCACAGGGTATTGTTTGACCTTGTAGAGATAAACATGATGATGTCACAGGGTATTGTTTGGTACCTTTTACACATGATGAAATTGTTTGGTACTCTTGTAGAGATACACATGATGATTCACTGAGGGATTGTTTGGTGAGTACACATGATGATGTCACGGGGTATTGTTTGGTACCTTGTAGAGATGACATGATGATGTCACAGGGTATTGTTTGGTACCTTGTAGAGATACACATGATGATGTCACAGGGTATTGTTTGGTACCTTGTAGAGATACACATGATGATGTCACAGGGTATTGTTTGGTACCTTGTAGAGATACACATGATGATGTCACGGGGTATTGTTTGGTACCTTGTAGAGATACACATGATGATGTCACGGGGTATTGTTTGGTACCTTGTAGAGATACACATGATGTTCACGGGGTATTGTTTGGTACCTTGTAGAGATACACATGATGATGAGGAGGGTATTGTTTGGTACCTTGTGATACACATGATGAATCAGGGGTATTGTTTGGTACCTTGTAGAGATACACATGATGATGTATTGATTGGTACCTTGTAATACACATGATGATGTCAGGGGTATTGTTTGGTTCTTGTAGAGATACACATGATGATGTAATATTGTTTGGTACCTTGAGAGATACACATGATGATGTCACGGGGTATTGTTTGGTACCTTGTAGAGATACACATGATGATGTCACGGGGTATTGTTTGGTACCTTGTAGAGATACACATGATGATGTCACGGGGTATTGTTTGGTACCTTGTAGAGATACACATGATGATGTCACAGGGTATTGTTTGGTACCTTGTAGAGATACACATGATGATGTCACGGGGTATTGTTTGGTACCTTGTAGAGATACACATGATGATGTCACAGGGTATTGTTTGGTACCTTGTAGAGATACACATTGATGTCAATATTGTTTGGTACCTTGTAGAGATACACATGATGATGTCAAGGGTATTGTTTGGCCATGTAGAGATACACATGATGATGTCACGGGGTATTGTTTGGTACCTTGTAGAGATTGACATGATGATGTCAAGGGTATTGTTTGGTACCTTGTGAATCCATGATGATGTCACGGGGTATTGTTTGGTACCTTGTAGAGATACACATGATGATGTCACGGGGTATTGCTTGGTCTCAGAGAACACATGATGATGTCACGGGGTATTGTTTGGTTCCTTGTAGAGATACACATGATGATGTCACGGGGTATTGTTTGGTACCTTGTAGAGATACACATGATGATGTCACGGGGTATTGTTTGGTACCTTGTAGAGATACACATGATGATGTCACGGGGTATTGTTTGGTACCTTGTAGAGATACACATGATGATGTCACGGGGCATTGATGCTTGTAGAGATCATGATGATGTCACGGGGTATTGTTTGGTTCCTTGTAGAGATACACATGATGATGTCACGGGGTATTGTTTGGTACCTTGTAGAGATACACATGATGATGTCACGGGGTATTGTTTGTACCTTGTAGAGATACACATGATGATGTCAATTGTTTGGTACCTTGAGAGATACACATGATGATGTCATGGGTATTGTTTGGTACCTTGTAGAGATACACATGATGATGTCACAGGGTATTGTTTGGTACCTTGTAGAGATACACATGATGATGTCACTGGGTATTGTTTGGTACCTTGTAGGGTACATGTGTCTATAAAGAATATGATGGTACATTTTTGTACCCTCTATATTGTATATATATTCACTCTCTAAGAAAAGGGTACAATGTGAAGGTGTGTTTCTGTTTCCTAGGATACAAACATACCCTTAATATCCACTGGAAGGTACAATGTGAAGGTGTGTTTCTGTTTCCTAGGATACAAACCAACCCTTATTATCCACTGTAAGGTACAATGTGAAGGTGTGTTTCTGTTTCCTAGGATACAAACCAACCCTTAATATCCACTGGAAGGTACAATGTGAAGGTGTGTTTCTGTTTCCCAGGATACAAACCAACCCTTAATATCCACTGTAAGGTACAATGAGGATGTAAGGGCTATGTCACTGAGGTGGTACCCTGAAATGGAAAATTTATACAATCATTTTATTCAACATATTTCCCAGCATGCTCTACTGCAGGTAGATAAAAACAATATTTTTTAAATATCTGTGTTTTGCATGTACATTGATTCATTGATCAATCTTTTGCCACACAAAAATAGTGTGTGAGCTGGCAACTTTGTCTGTTATGCCATAGGATACAGTCACTCCCCAACACACACACACACACACACACACACACACACACACACACACACACACACACACACACACACACACACACACACACACACACACACACACAGTGTGAGTAGAGTTGGGGTTGGTGGAGTGGAGAGGTGGGGGTGTTTGACGTAGAGCCAGGAACTCCCCTTCTGCACTGTTTAATTGATGGATGTGCTCGGTACAAGACACTGATGGACTCACTCTCGGCCCTTTCCCCATCGACCACCTCCAGCCTCACTGGTGTGAAATAGTCAATTACTGCTGGGCCTATTGGCCGCAACAGGCCAATGAGCAAATGGCTGCTATGGGACTCTGATGGGACTCTGTGACTATGAGGTGATGGGACAGGACCTGTGTGACCTTTGCATGCTCGCTCACCGGTGAACTAAAGTCCTTTAGGCTCATTTTTTGCGGCAAAGAAAATACTCACAAAGGAATTCCACTGAGAGGATGTGTTGTGGTGTAATTGAATGGACCACCGTGTGTAGGGCTTAGTGAATGACAGTGAGTTGTGTGTGTGTGTGTGTGTGTGTGTGTGTGTGTGTGTGTGTGTGATGACAGGACAAGGGGACCCCATGTGTTGGTTCATTATGGATCTTTACCACCAACATCTGTTCCTCGGCTGTTTGGATCACAGAGGAGGAGACGGATTGATATGGTCTGATCACTGTAATCAGAGGAGAGGGGTTGACATGGTCTGATCATTGTAATCAGAGGAAACTGATCTGTCTACTCATTGTAATCAGAGGAGCTGGTTGATATGGTCACTCACGGGTTGACATGGTCTGATCATTGTAATCAGAGGAAAGGGGTTGATAGTACTGTAATCAGAGGAGAGGGGTTGATATGGTCTGAAACAGGGGTTGATATGGTCTGATCACTGTAATCAGAGGAGAGGGGTTGATATAGTCTGATCACTGTAATCAGAGGAGAGGGGTTGATATGGTCTGATCACTGTAATCAGAGAAGAGGGGTTGATATGGTCTGATCACTGTAATCAGAGGAGAGGGGTTGATATGGTCTGATCACTGTAATCAGAGGAGAGGGGTTGATATGGTCTGATCATTGTAATCAGAGGAGAGGGGTTGATATGGTCTGATCACTGTAATCAGAGGGGTTGATATGGTCTGATCACTGTAATCAGAGGAGACGGGTTGACATGGTCTGATCACTGTAATCAGAGGGGTTGATATGGTCTGATCATTGTAATCAGAGGAGAGGGGTTGATATGGTCTGATCACTGTAATCAGAGGAGAGGGGCTGATATGGTCTGATCACTGTAATCAGAGGAGAATGATATGGTCTGATCACTGTAATCAGAGGAGAGGGGTTGATATGGTCTGATCACTGTAATCAGAGGAGATTATATGGTCTGATCACTTAATCAGAGGAGAGGGGTTGGTTGGAGAGCAGACCTGGGATGAAATACTATTTGAAATCATTTCAGAAACTTTAGCTGGGTTTGACTGAGAACCATTTGAATAGTCGCAGCAGTGCAAACATTGGCCATGTAGCAATCTAGGCAGACCAAGGAATTGAATGATTTCAAATAGTATTTGAATCCAGGTCTGCTGGAAAGAATCCACTTCTCTCAGGGCCACCATTACAAATCGTCTGCTGATCTCCATTGACTCCCACTTTATGAGCCACGGCATAAAATGCTGTTCAGAAACACGGTCAACCATCAGGCCACCATGGGCTAGAAATCCACCAATTAGAAGCTGTCTAGGACATATAGAAGATAATAGAAGTCTTATTCCATCTCTACAAATCATAGGTTGTCTTTTTTATAATGAGAGTTGTCAATGTAAATTGCTGAGCCGCTAAAAAGCTGCTCCCTGACTCTGAACGTGCTAGAATGGAATCATTGTTTTGGTTGACTGGGGACCTCGACCAGTATGACTGATAGCATGTGTTTCATGTCAGTAAGGATCCCTTAGCTGGCATATAAACCCTCATGTTCTAGGGCTGATAGTACAGCTGTTTTAGGACACCACCACCAGGATATTGTCATACATTGAAAGCAGGGGACCATGAAAATCTTAGATAAACATGGTGTATACTTCACATGCTGTCCGGACCTGCTAAAATTTGTCTCACTGTGTCTCTGGCAGACAGACAGTACAGCTGTTTTCAGATGGGCCCGTTTTCCATACAGTATTAAAATCTTATCTATAGACTCGTTGTACTTATATGATAGACTCAGTGTACTACATTTCTAAACCACATGTCTTCGATACATTCATTTTTTATAAAGATTCACCATGAATGATTAAAACTACCAAACATGGATCCAGAAACGGATGTATAAAAAATTTACTTATAAAGAATGCCCTCCCCACGACACCTGTCGTGAAAAATCTGTGCAATAATGTATCTAAATGTGAATACTTACAGCTAATAGAGAAACATCTTAAAATGTGCTAGGTTAAATAACTGGTGAAATTGATCATTTTTCATACCTTTCTGTGATTGTATAAGTGCACAGCCCTCTGTCCGCAGTTATAAAGCAATGCTTCCGTGTGGAATATAACCCATTAAAATCTTTACACCATAAAAATTCATGCCCGGCCCATTAAAATCTTACTTATAAACAATGCCTGGCCCATTAAAATCTTACTTATAAAGAATGCCCGGCCCATTAAAATCTTACTTATAAAGAATGCCCGGCCTATTAAAATCTTACTTATAAAAAATGCCCGGCCCATTAAAATCTTACTTATAAACAATGCCTGGCCCAATAAAATCTTACTTATAAAGAATGCCTGGCCCATTAAAATCTTACTTATAAAGAATGCCTGGCCCATTAAAATCTTACTTATAAAGAATGCCCGGCCCATTAAAATCTTACTTATAAAGAATGCCCGGCCCATTAAAATCTTACTTATAAAGAATGCCCGGCCCATTAAAATCTTATTTATAAAGAATGCCCGGCCCATTAAAATTTTACTTATAAAGAATGCCTGGTCCATTAAAATCTTACTTATGAAGAATGCCTGGCCTATTAAAATCTTACTTATAAAGAATGCCTGGCCTATTAAAATCTTACTTATGAAGAATGCCCGGCCCATTAAAATCTTACTTATAAAGAATGCCCGGCCCATTAAAATCTTACTTATAAAGAATGCCTGGCCCATTCAAATCGCTCATATAGAATGTGAATACCCAGTGTTGTTGATGGTAGATGAAGAAGCTAAAGTGGGAACACCTGTCAGTGTTCAGAGATCAGCAAAGATGTGATATCATTATTTACATAAGAGGTTAGAGCACTTGTATGTTCCGGAAGCGTCACACATTCCATGTCTGACACTTATGTTCTTCCTTTTGCGCTCTCTCTCTCTCTCTCCCTCTCTGTCGCTGTCTCTGTCACTCTCTTTTTCTCCCCCCCTCCCTCACTCTCTATCTAATGAGAACAATGGCTGTCATTACAGCCGTGGTTGGGTTAGAGCGAGGTAGTGGTAGAGGGATGGAGTGATGGTTGATGGCTTTACACGGACGGTATTTGGAGCAATGGAAAGATGGAGGAGAGCGAGGAGAGATGGAAGAGGGACTGATGATCAGGACAGAGACCTGCTCGGAGGTCTGGAGTGGCCTGTTAACTGGTCATAATGGGCTGTCATTAAGGGACTGCCAGTAGTAGAACAGACTGAAGACGTGTTAGGCTTGCTGTAGTCGGAAGTCCAAAACCTTTAAAGGCACGTTTTTGATGCTTCAACATGTTGTAATAGTTTTGGATGAGCTTCATTGCAGGTTTATGTTAAATGGAGAAATGGATGGCTTTTACTGCCAAGAGGGTCTAGGTTGATATTATCCCTTCTAGTATCTAGTATTAGAGAAGAAGAGAGATGTTCTAATGGCATACTGTATATTGGATAATTGCCTTGAGGCCTAATATCAGATAATTGACTTATTTATGAACAGGATATCTGTAGAACTATGAGTATCGTTTGCCATTGAGAACCCTCTCCTAATACATAGTACTATGATGCTGGATAACTGCAGCGGCTGCCAGACCGTCTCCCATTGAGATGTGAGTGAGTGCCCACCACTATTAGTTTTATAAACTTCTCCCTGCTGTGCTCTAAGCCAGTAGGCTCAGTACTCCTACAACCTCCAGTGACCCCCAGCTCCAGCCCCCCGCGCCCTAGACAACCTCCAGTGACCCCCAGCTCCAGCCCCCCGTGCCCTAGACAACCTCCAGTGACCCCCAGCTCCAGCCCCCCGCGCCCTAGACAACCTCCAGTGACCCCCAGCTCCAGCCCCCCGCGCCCTAGACAACCTCCAGTGACCCCCAGCTCCAGCCCCCCGCGCCCTAGACAACCTCCAGTGACCCACAGCTCCAGCCCCCGCGCCCTAGACAACCTCCAGTGACCCCCAGCTCCAGACAACCTCCAGTGACCCCCAGCTCCAGCCCCCCCTAGACAACCTCCAGTGACCCCCAGCTCCAGCCCCCCGCGCCCTAGACAACCTCCAACCACAAGCCCAGAGACACTAAATCATGGGTAGAGTGGGCAGGGTGAGCCTGAGTGAGCCCAGCATCAGACCCTGCGATGAAGCACTAAGCAACAGGTATTAACCTTTCTCCTGGCTGCTGTCTGTTGGCTAATGGCTTTAGCCAAGGCCCAGGGCTTTACTGTCTCAGGACGCCTCCAGGGTTACATCTGGAGGCTGATGTTGATGTGAGTTTAGGAGTGAGGAATAGAGATTGTTGGGGGCAAAACGTTTGTAGTTTTTCTCTTTTTCAGTGAAGAGAAATCTGTTTTCTTGTACTTCTCAAAGGCTGTAGAGGGCTGTGATGCGATCGTTGTTGGACGAAGGAGCTGAAACATGTCTCTGGCTCCCTTTCAGCAAGGTGCTGTTCTGAGGAGAGCTGTAGTCTGTCCGTGGTTCTCTAACCATGTCTGATTTCCTCTGGGTCTCCTCCAGGTTAATCTCCAGTGTGCACTGGGCTAGAACACATCCCCTGAGAGTGCACTCCCATGAGTATCCATCTATTGCCCTGCAGTCCAATAACCTTGTCCCGCCTGGAAGCCTTACGGTATGCTCTCATTGGCTGAGAGGTGAACTCTGACCATTAGCTAACCCCTAACTGACCCTGTCACACGCTGGGTGCTCGGGAACATGTTTAGGTTATTCAGTTTTCAAGTTTTTTTCCCTCTGACCGGGGGACCCCCACAGGGACATACTTTGACCCCAAAATGGCCTCAAGGAGTACACTGATGGATAGCCTAGTGGGGTCACCACCAATGCCAACATCAGAGGAATGACTCTCTTTGTATCTCAGAGGTTGTGTTGGACCAGGGAGGGGGACAACAATGAAGAAGCTATGACCTGTTGGCTCCTTTTCAGAGTCACTTCATCACTTGTATTATAGTGTTAGCTGGAGTTGATTCAAGATGTTCTCTTCGGACAAATCAGTTTGGGAATAAGCTGACCGCAAAGGTGGAAAAGGTGGTCGAAGTCAATGCAGCAATAGACAAGACCAAATTGCGCTGATCTTTCCAAGGGTTCTTGTTTAGCACAACAAGCTTCCTGCCACTCACCTGTCTTTCCTTTTCTACTCATTGTTAAAAGTGCTTGAAACCAACTGGTGTCCTTTCTTTCCCTTCCAACCCTGATTGTGACACTAGATCTGAAGATACTGAAACACGTCCTGTGTCATGTTGGCAGTTGATTGAGTGGGTGAAGAAGCACCTATTTAAATAAACACATTTCTGTCTTTCTGCGTAACCGGCAGAACAGTGAGTTATGCTGCTACACATGGCTGCTCTGTGAGTAGCTGTAACACCACTGTCGCCACTGCAGCCATTCCAGAGATGAATCTAGTGCAGAGGAGGTCTCTGTCATCAGTTTCTGGTTTCCACGGCAACGGCGATGAGTCCTCCAGAGAAGGGGAGAGAGTGAGAGTGCGATGGTAGCACCCAAACACTCTATCATCTAGTGTAGAGTATGGGGTTCTCTTTTTAACTAGAAAACCAATGTTTAGGCTTCCCCAGATAGATGGTTGGTGAGAGTCAGGACTTAGTGGGCTTTTAAAAACACACACACACCAAGGCAGTCACTAGCCGGCTTCCACCCGGTTACGCAACCATGCACCTTATAGGGCTGCTGCCCTATATACATATCAATCAATCAATCAATCAATCAATCAATCAAATGTATTTATAAAGCCCTTCTTACATCAGCTGATGTCACAAAGTGCTATACAGAAACCCAGCCTAAAACCCCAAACAGCAAGCAATGCAGATGTAGAAGCACGGTGGCTGGGGAAATCTCCCTAGAGAGGCAGGAACACAGGAAGAAACCAAGAGGACTCTGAGGGGTGGCTAGTCCTCTTCTGGCTGTGCCGGGTGGAGTTTATAACAGTACATGGCCAATATGTTCAAAAGTTCATAGATGAACAGCAGGGTCAAATAATAATAATCACAGTGGTTGTAGAGGGTGCAACAGGTTAGCACCTCAGGAGTAAATGTCAGTTGGCTTTTCATAGCTGATCATTCAGCGTTAGAGACAGCAGGTGCAGTAGAGAGAGACAGAATCGAAAACAGCAGGTCCGAGATAAGGTAAGGGTTCCATAGCCGCAGGCAGAACAGTTGAAACTGGAGTAACAGCACGACCAGGTGGACTGGGGATAGCAAGGAGTCATCAGGCCAGGTAGTCCTGAGGTATGGTCCTAGGGCTCAGGTCCTCCGAGAGACTAGAAAGAGAAAGAGAGAGAATTAGAGGGAGTCTACTTAAATTCACAAAGGACACCGGATAAGACAATAGAAATACTCCAGATATAACAGACTGCCCCCCGACACAAACTATTGCAGCATAATTACTGGAGGCTGAGACAGGAGGGGTCGGGAGACACTGTGGCCCCGTCCGACTATACATAGACTTGGAATCACTGGCCACTTTAATAATGGAACACTAGTCACTTTAATAATGTTTAAATAATGTTTACAAATGGCTTTATTCATCACGTACAGTATATACTGTATTCTATTCTACTGTAGTTTAGTCAATGCCACTCCGACATTGCTCATCCTAATATTTATATATTTCTTAATTGCATTCTTTTACTTTTAGATTTGTGTGTATTGATGTGAATTATTTTAGATACTACTGCACTGTTAGATACTGCTGCACTGTTAGATACTACTGCACTGTTAGATACTGCTGCACTGTTAGATACTACTGCACTGTTAGATACTGCTGCACTGTTAGATACTGCTGCACTGTTAGATACTACTGCACTATTAGATACTGCTGCACTGTTAGATACTGCTGCACTGTTAGATACTACTGCACTGTTAGATACTGCTGCACTGTTAGATACTGCTGCACTGTTAGATACTGCTGCACTGTTAGATACTGCTGCACTGTTAGATACTGCTGCACTGTTAGATACTGCTGCACTGTTAGATACTACTGCACTGTTAGATACTACTGCACTGTTAGATACTGCTGCACTGTTAGATACTGCTGCACTGTTAGATACTGCTGCACTGTTAGATACTGCTGCACTGTTAGATACTGCTGCACTGTTAGATACTGCTGCACTATTAGATACTGCTGCACATATAGATACTAGTGCACTATTAGATACTACTGCACTGTTAGATACTACTGCACTGTTAGATACTACTGTACTGTTAGATACTGCTGCACTATTAGATACTGCTGCACTGTTAGATACTACGGCACTGTTAGATACTACGGCACTGTTAGATACTGCTGCACTGTTAGATACTACTGCACTGTTAGATACTACTGCACTGTTAGATACTGCTGCACTATTAGATACTGCTGCACTGTTAGATACTACTGCACTGTTAGATACTACTGCACTGTTAGATACTGCTGCACTATTGGCACTAGGAACACAAGCATTTTCTTACACCCACAATAACATCTGCTAAATATGTGTATGTGACCAATACATTTTGACTTGAATGATATTTGCGTCCCATCAGGTTGACGACCTGGCTAACTGCCAGTGGAGGCAGCGTTTATGGTTTATGGTATATAGGACTGGTGTTGTGTCTCTGTTGACATCAGCCTGTACAGATAAAACCTATAGGCTGAACTCACCTTATTTTACAGTCAGTCTGGCTGTAAAGCAGCATATTAAACCATGGCTGGTTTTGGGCCATAAACTCAACAGACCAGGATGGTTAAATATAAAACATTAAATCATAATTTGAGGAGTTCCCATAGAGAGCAGTAAACAGTAAACCAGGTGATTTGTGTGTGACTATAAACTGTTTTCCAAACCATATCCTGTGGGAGGACAAATAAAACAGAATTTCTTAAAGGGAAAGTCCACCACTTTTCAAACTCATTTTCATTATCTCCAGCACAATACTAGTGACAACATGTGTGACAGTGATGCATTTCTACATTTTGTAGAAAAAAATATATAAAGTTATAAAGTTAAAACATTAAAACATCATCAAAAGGGAAAACATTTTAAAAACAGTGATTTTCAAACCCTATGAGATTCGCGGTGATGTGGGGAACAGGAAAATACCCTCCCTTTGGCTAGAAACTCATTGCAGGTTTTGAAAATCACCATTTTTATTACGTTTAATCTTACATTGTGATGTCACAGAGAAGCATTTTTTATGGTAATAATAATCATTATTGTTAATGTATTAAACTTCTATAGTGCTTTTCATAACATAAACAAATCTCAAAGTGCTTCAAAGGCAAAAAAACTAACAAGCCATATATCATCATGAGTAGCCTAGCTGCAGCTAGCTAGCTCCACCAATACATCATCATGAGTAGCCTAGCTGTATCTAGCTAGGTTAACCAATACATCATCATGAGTAGCCTAGCTGTAGCTAGCTAGCTCCACCAATACATCATCATGAGTAGCCTAGCTGTAGCTAGCTAGGTTAACCAATACATCATCATGAGTAGCCTAGCTGTAGCTAGCTAGGTTAACCAATACATCATCATGAGTAGCCTAGCTGTATCTAGCTAGGTTAACCAATACATCATCATGAGTAGCCTAGCTGTAGCTAGATAGGTTAACCAATACATCATCATGAGTGGCCTAGCTGTAGCTAGCTAGGTTAACCAATACATCATCATGAGTAGCCGAGCTGTATCTAGCTAGCTCAACCAATACATCATCATGAGTAGCCTAGCTGTAGCTAGCTAGGTTAACCAATACATCATCATGAGTAGCCTAGCTGTATCTAGCTAGGTTAACCAATACATCATCATGACAAGCCTAGCTGTAGCTAGCTAGCTCAACCCATAAATCATCATGAGTAGCCTAGATGTAGCCAAGTCTTTGAGTGCATGCATCCTCCAAAGATGGAGAGGGAGAGTTCATGGCTCAGGTTTAACACCATAGTACCCTCCAAACTGGGACTCGACCCCACCCGGTGCAATTGGGTCATGGACCTTTTTACGGGCTGCCCCCAGGTGGTGAAGGTAGGAAACAACATATCCCCCCGCTGATCCTCAACACTGGGGCACCATAAGATGGATTCTCAGCCCTCTCCTGTACTCCCTGTTCACCCATGACTGTGGCCATGCACGCCTCCAACTCAACCATCAAGTTTGCAGACGACACTACAGTGGTAGGCTTGATTACCAACAACGACGAGACAGCCTACAGGGAGGAGGTGAGGGCCCTCTGAGTGTGGTGTCAGGAAAATAACCTCTCACTCAATGTCAACAAAACAAAGGGGATGATCGTGGACTTCAGGAAAGAGCAGAGGGAGAGCAGAGGTCAGTACAGGTGCATCAAAGCAGGGACCAAGAGACTGGAAAACAGCTTCTATCTCAAGGCCATCAGACTGTTAAACAGCCATCACTAACTTAGAGTGGCTGCTGCCAGCATACAGACTCAAATGTTTAGCCACTTCAATAAATGGATTTAATAAAGGTATCACTAGTCACTTTAAATAACGCCACTTTAATAATGTTTACATATCATTACATTTACATTTCAACCAATCCACAAATTTCTTGTTAACAAACTATAGTTTTGGCAAGTCGGTTAGAATATCTACTTCGTGCATAACACATCATTTTTCCAGCAATTGTTTACAGACAGATTATTTCACTTATAATTCACTGTATCATAATTCCAGTGGGTCAGAAGTTTACATACACTAAGTTGACTGTGCTTTTAAGCAGTTTGGAAAATTCCAGAAAATGATGTCATGGCTTTAGAAGTTCTGACATCATTTAAGTCAATTGGCCTACCTTCAAACTCTATGCCTCTTTACTTGACATCATGGGAAAATCAAAAGAAATCAGAAAAAATTGCGGACCTCCACAAGTCTGGTTCATCCTTGGGAGCAATTTCCAAATGGCTGAAGGTACCATGTTCATCTGTACAAACAATAGTACGCAAGTATAAACACCATGGGACCACGCAGTCGTCATACCGCTCAGGAAGGAGATGCGTTCTGTCTCCTAGAGATGAACGTACTTTGCGAAAAGTGCAAATCAATCCCATAACAACAGCAAAGGGCCTTGTGAAGATGCTGGAGGAAACAGGTACAAAAGTATCTATATCCACATTAAAAACGAGTCTTATATCGACATAACCTGAAAGGCCGCTCAGCAAGGAAGAAGCCACTACTCCAAAACCGCCATAAAAAAGCAAGACTTTTGTTTGCAACTGCACATGGGGACAAAGATTGTACTTTTTTGGAGAAATGTCCTCTGGTCTGATAAAAGAAAAATAGAACTGTTTGACCATAATGACTATCGTTATATTTGGAGGAGAAAGGGGGAGGCTTGCAAACTGAAGAACACCATCCCAACCGTGAAGCACGGGGGTGGCAGCATTATGTTGTGTGGGTGCTTTGCTGCAGGAGGGACTGGTGCACTTCACAAAATAGATGGCATCATGAGGGAGAAAAATTATGTGGATATATTGAAGCAACATCTCAAGACATCAGTCAGGAAGTTAAAGCTTGGTCGCAAATGGGTCTTCCAAGTGGACAATGACCCCAAGCATACTTCCAAAGTTGTAGCAAAATGCTTAACTACAACAAAGTCAAGGTATTGGAGTGGCCATCACAAACCCTGACCTCAAACCTACAGACAATTTGTGGGCAGAACTGAAAAAGCGTGGCCTAGCAAGGAGGCCTACAAACCTGACTCAGTTACACCAGCTCTGTCATGAGGAATGGGACAAAATTCACCCAACTTATTGTGGGAAGCTTGTGGAAAACTACCCGAAACGATTGAACAATAAACAATTTAAAGGCAATGCTACCAAATACTAATTGAGTGTATGTACACTTCTGACCCACTGGGAATGTGATGAAATAAATAACAGCTGAAATAAATCATTCTCTACTATTGTTCTGACATTTCACAATCTTAAAATAAAGTGGTGATCCTAACTGACCTAAGGCAGGGAATTTTTACTGGGATTAAATGTCAGGAATTGTGAAAAACTGAGTTTAAATGTATTTGGCTAAGATGTATGTAAGCTTCAACTGTATATATTATTTTCTATACCGTCTACTGCATCTTGCCTATGCCGCATGGCAATCTCTCATCCATATATTTATACCTTATGTACATTTTCTCATTCATCCCTTTACATTTGTGTATATAAGGTAGTTGTGAATTTGTTAGATTACTTGTTAGATAATACTGCACTGTCAGAACTAGAAGCATAAGCATTTTGCTACACTCACATTAACATCTGCTAACCATGTGTATGTGACCAGTAACATTTGATTTGATTTGAATCGTGTAGCCACGGGACTTCTCCTCCTTCACAATGTGTGGCACCCACTTGGGTGATGCCTCAGCAGCTCTGGGCACCAGAAAGATCTCCACACACAGTTCAAAGTAGTACCAAGTCGTCCTCACTACGAGCCCTCTGCCTCAGCACTGCATTCCACTACTGCATCTCCCATTCCTCTCAAGCTCCAGGTGACTCCTCAAATGATGTGTCCAGAACATCAGGAACCAGCAACCAGGTGAAACAAAAAGCTGGAACAGTGTCTCCATGCATCATGTAAACAAAAACATTAGCCAGCTAGCTAGCTAAAAACAGACCTGCTAGTCAATCTGAAAATCTATGGGTCAAAACCAACATATGCAATAAGAGCTCAACGTTATCAAAAACAAACAGGTGATTAAAAAGCAATTAAAAACACTTAAAAACGACTCAATGTGTACATATTTACACTTACAGGAGCCCTCTGTTTAGGCTGCTACTATGGCACCATGGCAACTAGCACCTTCTTTTCTTTTTAACCACGGATCATAGAAACACGTCATTGTCACATAGACACCGGTATGGTGCTGAAGATAATGAACATGAGGATGACAAGGGGTGGAGTTGCTCTTGAAGGTCTTTAAAATAACATTCCTGCTACCTCTTCAAAACCATCTGGTCTTTCTTTGCTCACCGGTGAACTAAAGTCCTTTAGGCTCATTTTGTGCAGCAAAGAAAATACTCACAAAGGAATTCCACTGAGAGGATGTGTTGTGGTGTAATTGAATGGACCACCGTGTGTAGGGCTTAGTGAATGACAGTGAGTTGTGTGTGTGTGTGTGTGTGTGTGTGTGTGTGTGTGTGTGTGTGTGTGTGTGTGTGTGTGTGGGTGTGGGTGTGGGGGTGTGTGTGGGGGTGTGTGTGTATAGAGTTCTGTAAATGAGCAGATACCTTCCATTTCATTAGCATAGTAAAGACTAGGGTCATCTGACCCTTCTTGCCCCCTGGCTCCAGGGTTAAAGGTCAAGCTACATCCAATGTCACAACCTTACGTTCGTTCTCAGAACAGGCCCCGTTCAGATTGTTTAACGCATTTACAAGGTCAATCTATACAAAGTGCCCTATTGGTTGACACTGAACAGAGCAGCCAAGATTTGCAGCCACATTAGTAGATACAGAAGCTATATTTTACAGTGGGGACTTTTTAAATGTATAGATCTTGTTCTTTTTACTTAACGATTTTACCACAAGTAAAACAAGTATTGTACAAGAAATGTTCAAAAATACAATATCTACAAATACACAAATACACTGTACAAAAAATCTTATTTCAGCTAAATATTATTAAGTAACTGGTTCGAAAGCCTTTTTTGGTGGCCTGAACTTAGCTCAACATAAGAAAACGTAGGAAAAAACTTAAAATGATGCTTAATTTGTCTAATATGTTATAATATATTATTTTGGCATTTTGACAACAAAAGACAGCGAATGTGGGACTAAGTAACGAGAGTCGTCGTCTGAAGAAGAGGAATCGGACCAAAGCGCAGCGTGGTAAGTGTTCACTACTTTTTATTTGAACTGAACACTAAACAAAAATAACAAAGTGAATAAACGAAACCGAAACAGTCCTGTCAGGTGAAGAACACTAAACAGAAAACAACTACCCACAAAAACCATGTGGGAAAAGGCTACCTAAATATGGTTCCCAATTAGAGACAACGATAGTCAGCTGTCCCTGATTGAGAACCATACCCGGCCAAAACAAAGAAATAACAAAACATAGAAAAAAGAACTTGGAATGCCCACCCAAATCACACCCTGACCAAACCAAAATAGAGACATAAAAAGCTCTCTAAGATCAGGGCGTGAAAGACTAGTTACACACACACAGTGCTTTTAACATACAACATTTTCAACTTACATATTTAACAACCATGATGACATGCATGTTTACTTATGCAGTAATTAGTATTCAATGTGTCCTCATCTGGGGTTTGAACTCACAACCTCTTAGTTCACAAGAAAAAACTATTGTATTTATTATAGTGATTTATAGTGATTAACAAACATTTACTAAATAAGTAATCAAATCAATGATGAGAGAATAGTCAAATGAACTGATAGTTGATACAGACATGGTGGTGTGGCAGGATGATAGAAATGACATGAACCAAGAGGTTCATATAAATATCTAGGTGTCTGGCTAGACTGTAAACTTTCCTTCCAGACCCACATTAAGCATCTCCAATCCAAAGTTAAATCTCCAATCGGCTTCTTATATTGCAACAAAGCCACCTTCACTCATGCTGCCGAACATACCCTTTTAAAACCGACTATCCTACCGATCCTCGACTTTGGCGATGTAATTTACAAAATAGCCTCCAACACTCTACTCAGCAAATTGGATGTGAACCATACCCGGCCTATCACAGTGCAATCAGTTTTGTCACCAACGCCCCATATACCTCCCACCACTGCGACCTGTACACTCTCATTGGCTGGTCCTCATTACATATTCGTCGCCAAACCCCTGGCTCCAGGTCATCTATAAGTCTTTATTAGGTTAAGCTCCGCCTTATCTCAGCTCACTGGTCACCATAACAACACCCACCCGTAGCACGCGCTCCAGCAGGTATATTTCCCTGGTCATCCACAAAGCCAACACCCACTTTGGCCACCTTTCC
>NW_027000773.1:50000-57500 GCF_036934945.1 Oncorhynchus masou masou
AAATCACACAAGGCTGGGTTGAAGTACAGACACTAGTGAAAACACAAAGCAATGACAAACAGAAAGAAACTGAAGGAGAGGAGGACAGAAGGAGAGGTGCTGCTCTGTGTCCATCCGTAAGGTTAAGGACGGACATGAAAGACAAAAGGAAAAGAATGAAGTCAGGGAGAGACAGAAGGAGACAGAAGGAGCAGGAACGGAGCCGGAAAGATACAGAATAAAGAGAGATTCATCTCTTCCCCCGTATCCATCTATCCATCCATAAGTTTGAGGTTCCAGTATCTCTTACTCTGTATCCATCTATCAATCCATAAGGTGGAGGTTCCAGTATCTCTTACTCTGTATCCATCTATCCATCCATAAGTTGGAGGTTCCAGTATCTCTTACTCTGTATCCATCTATCCATCCATAAGGTGGAGGTTCCAGTATCTCTTACTCTGTATCCATCTATCCATCCAAAAGTTGGAGGTTCCAGTATCTCTTACTCCGTATCCATCTATCCATCCATAAGGTGGAGGTTCCAGTATCTCTTACTCTGTATCCATCTATCCATCCATAAGGCGGAGGTTCCAGTATCTCTTACTCTGTATCCATCTATCCATCCATAAGGTGGAGGTTCCAGTATCTCTTACTCCGTATCCATCTATCCATCCATAAGGTGGAGGTTCCAGTATCTCTTCCCCCGTATCCATCTATCCATTCATAAGGTGGAGGTTCCAGTATCTCTTACTCCGTATCCATCTATCCATCCATAAGGTGGAGGGTCCAGTATCTCTTACTCCGTATCCATCTATCCATCCATAAGGTGGAGGTTCCAGTATCTCTTACTCCGTATCCATCTATCCATCCATAAGGTGGAGGTTCCAGTATCTCTTACTCCGTATCCATCTATCCATCCATAAGGTGGAGGTTCCAGTATCTCTTACTCTGTATCCATCTATCCATCCATAAGGTGGAGGGTCCAGTATCTCTTACTCCGTATCCATCTATCCATCCATAAGGTGGAGGTTCCAGTATCTCTTACTCCGTATCCATCTATCCATCCATAAGGTGGAGGGTCCAGTATCTCTTACTCCGTATCCATCTATCCATCCATAAGGTGGAGGTTCCAGTATCTCTTACTCCGTATCCATCTATCCATCCATAAGGTGGAGGTTCCAGTATCTCTTACTCTGTATCCATCTATCCATCCATAAGGTGGAGGGTCCAGTATCTCTTACTCCGTATCCATCTATCCATCCATAAGGTGGAGGTTCCAGTATCTCTTACTCCGTATCCATGTATCCATCCATAAGGTGGAGGTTCCAGTATCTCTTACTCCGTATCCATGTATCCATCCATAAGGTGGAGGGTCCAGTATCTCTTACTCCGTATCCATCTATCCATCCATAAGGTGGAGGTTCCAGTATCTCTTACTCCGTATCCATGTATCCATCCATAAGGTGGAGGTTCCAGTATCTCTTACTCCGTATCCATCTATCCATCCATAAGGTGGAGGGTCCAGTATCTCTTACTCCGTATCCATGTATCCATCCATAAGGTGGAGGTTCTAGTATCTCTTACTCCGTATCCATCCTATCCATCCATAAGGTGGAGGGTCCAGTATCTCTTACTCTGTATCCATCTATCCATCCATAAGGTGGAGGTCCAGTATCTCTTACTCTGTATCCATCTATCCATCCATAAGGTGGAGGTTCCAGTATCTCTTACTCGTATCCATCTATCCATCCATAAGGTGGAGGGTCCAGTATCTCTTACTCTGTATCCATCTATCCATCCATAAGGTGGAGGTTTACTTACCGTATCCATCTATCCATCCATAAGGTGGAGGTTCCAGTATCTCTTACTCCGTATCCATCTATCCATCCATAAGGTGGAGGTTCCAGTATCTCTTACTCTGTATCCATCTATCCATCCATAAGGTGGAGGTTCCAGTATCTCTTACTCCGTATCCATCTATCCATCCATAAGGTGGAGGTTCCAGTATCATCTATGTATCCATCTATCCATCCATAAGGTGGAGGTTCCAGTATCTCTTACTCCGTATCCATCTATCCCGCCATAAGGTGGAGGGTATCTCTTACTCAGTATTGTCCAGTATCAGAAGGTCTTATTTACCGTGTATGAGCTGGACTCCGTATCCATCTATCCATCCATAAGGTGGAGGTTCCAGTATCTCTTACTCCGTATCCATCTATCCATCCATAAGGTGGAGGTTCCAGTTCCTTACTCTGTATCCATCTATCCATCCATAAGGTGGAGGGTCCAGTATATCTTACTCTGTATCCATCTATCCATCCATAAGGTGGAGTATCCATGTATCCATCCATAAGGCGGAGGTTCCAGTATCTCTTATCTCATTATCCATCCATAAGGTGGAGGGTCCAGTATCCATCTGTATCCATCCATGAGGTGGAGGTTCCAGTATCTTACTCCATATCCATCTATCCATCCATAAGGTGGAGGTTCCAGTATCTCTTACTCCGTATCCATCTATCCATCCATAAGGTGGAGGGTCCAGTATCTCTTACTCTGTATCCATCTATCCATCCATAAGGTGGAGGTTCCAGTATCTCTTACTCTGTATCCATCTATCCATCCATAATGTGGAGGTTCCAGTATCTCTTACTCCATAACCATCTATCCATCCATAAGGTGGAGGGTCCAGTATCCATCTGTATCCATCCATCCAAGGTGGAGGTTCCAGTATCTCTTACTCCGTATCCATCTATCCATCCATAAGGTGGAGGTTCCAGTATCTCTTACTCCGTATCCATCTATCCATCCATAAGGTGGAGGTTCCAGTATCTCTTACTCTGTATCCATCTATCCATCCATAAGGTGGAGGTTCCAGTATCTCTTACTCCGTATCCATCTATCCATCCATAAGGTGGAGGTTCCAGTATCTCTTACTCCGTATCCATCTATCCATCCATAAGGTGGAGGTTCCAGTATCTCTTACTCCGTATCCATCTATCCATCCATAAGGTGGAGGTTCCAGTATCTCTTACTCTTACTCTTACAATTGCCCAGCAACGTTCCACCTCAGGTATCTCTGAACATACCTCAGGTAGAGGCTCTAATGAATCCATCTATCCATCTCTAATGAATCCATCTGAACATACCTGGAGGGAATCCATCTGAACATCCTAAGTAGAGGCTCTAATGAATCCATCTGAACATACCCAGGTAGAGGCTCTAATGAATCCATGAACATACCTAGGTCCATCTGAACATAAGGTAGAGGTCTAATGAATCCATCTGAACATACCTCAGATAGAGGCTCTAATGAATTAATCTGAACATAGCTCAGGTAGAGCGTCTAATGAATCCATCTGAACATTCTTCAGGTAGAGGCTCTAATGAATCCATCTGAACATACCTCAGGTAGAGGCTCTAATGAATCCATCTGAACATACCTCAGGTAGAGGCTCTAATGAATCCATCTGAACATACCTCAGATAGAGGCTCTAATGAATCCATCTGAACATACCTCAGGTAGAGGCTCTAATGAATCCATCTGAACATACCTCAGGTAGAGCGTCTAATGAATCCATCTGAACATACCTCAGGTAGAGGCTCTAATGAATCCATCTGAACATACCTAAGGTAGAGGCTCTAATGAATCCATCTGAACATACCTCAGGTAGAGGCTCTAAGGAATCCATCTGAACATACCTCAGGTAGAGGCTCTAATGAATCCATCTGAACATACCTCAGGTAGAGCCTCTAATGAATCCATCTGAACATACCTCAGGTAGAGACTCTAATGAATCCATCTGAACATACCTAAGGTAGAGGCTCTAATGAATCCATCTGAACATACCTCAGGTAGTCTCTCTAATGAATCCATCTGAACATACCTCAGGTAGAGGCTCTAATGAATCCATCTGAACATACCTCAGGTAGAGGCTCTAATGAATCCATCTGAACATACCTAAGGTAGAGGCTCTAATGAATCCATCTGAACATACCTCAGGTAGAGGCTCTAATGAATCCATCTGAACATACCTAAGGTAGAGGCTCTAATGAATCCATCTGAACATACCTAAGGTAGAGGCTCTAATGAATCCATCTGAACATACCTCAGGTAGAGGCTCTAATGAATTCATCTGAACATAGCTCAGGTAGAGCGTCTAATGAATCCATCTGAACATACCTCAGGTAGAGGCTCTAATGAATCCATCTGAACATACCTCAGGTAGAGGCTCTAATGAATCCATCTGAACAAACCTCAGGTAGAGGCTCTAATGAATCCATCTGAACATACCTCAGGTAGAGGCTCTAATGAATCCATCTTCAGGTAGAGGCTCTAATGAATCCATCTGAACATACCTCAGGTAGAGGCTCTAATGAATCCATCTGAACATACCTAAGGTAGAGGCTCTAATGATCCATCTGAACATACCTCAGGTAGAGGCTCTAATGAATCCATCTGAACATACCTCAGGTAGAGGCTCTAATGAATCCATCTGAACATACCTGCATAATGGACATACCGATGAAGCTGAACATACCTATAGAGGCTCTAATGAATCCATCTGAACATACCTGTTATCTGAACAAACACCTGCATAATGGGTAGAGGCTCTAAGCTGAACATATAGGACCTGTTAGTACACCTAATGAATCCATCTGAACATACCAGGTAGAGCTAATGAATCCATCTGAACATAGAGGCTCTAATGAATCCATCTGAACATACCTGAGGTAGACTCTAATGAATCCATCTGAACATACAGGCCTAATGAATCCAATGGACAGATAGCTGATATAGCCTCTAATGAATCCATCTGTCAGGTAAAGGCTCTAATGTGTCCTGCATAATGGATGAATACGAGGCTAGCTATAGGTCTTTATAACCTGTTATACACCTGCATAATGGACCGATAGCTGATATAGCTGATATAATGGACCTGTTATACACCTGCATAATGGACACATAATGGATAGCTGATATAGGACCTGTTATACACCTGCATAATGGACCGATAGCTGATATAGGACCTGTTATACACCTGCATAATGGACCTATAGCTGATATAGGACCTGTTAGACACCTGCATAATGGACTGATAGCTGATATAGGACCTGTTATACACCTGCATAATGGACCGATAGCTGATATAGGACCTGTTATACACCTGCATAATGGACTGATAGCTGATATAGGACCTGTTGGATACCTGTTATACACCTGCATAATGGACCGATAGCTGATATAGGACCTGTTATACACCTGCATAATGGACTGATAGCTGATATAGGACCTGTTATACACCTGCATAATGGACTGATAGCTGATATAGGACCTGTTAGACACCTGCATAATGGACCGATAGCTGATATAGGACCTGTTATACACCTGATATGGGATACCTGTTATACACCTGCATAATGGACCGATAGCTGATATAGGACCTGTTAACCACCTGCATAATGGACCGATAGCTGATATAGGACCTGTTATACACCTGCATAATGGACCGATAGCTGATATAGGACCTGTTATACACCTGCATAATGGACCGATAGCTGATATAGGACTGGTTAGACACCTGCATAATGGACCTAGCAGATAGCTGATATAGGACCTGATATAGGACCTGTTAGACACCTGCATAATGGACCGATAGCAGCTATAGCTGTTATACACCTGCATAATGGACTGATAGCTGATATAGACACCTGCATAATGGACCTGATAGCTGCTATAGATACCTGTTATACACCTGCATAATGGACCGATAGCTGATATAGGACCTGTTATACACCTGCATAATGGACGATAGCTGATATAGGACCTGTTAGCTGTTATACATGCATAATGGACGATAGCTGATATAGGACCTGTTAGACACCTGCATAATGGACCTATAGCAGCTATAGATACCTGTTATACACCTGCATAATGGACCGATAGCTGATATAGGACCTGTTAGACACCTGCATAATGGACCTATAGCAGCTATAGATACCTGTTATACACCTGCATAATGATAGCTGATATAGGACCTGTTAGCTGATGCATAATGGACGATAGCTGATATTGTTAGACACCTGCATAGTGGACCGATAGCACCTGTTAGACACCTAATGGGATAGCTGATATAGGACCTGTTAGACACCTGCATAATGGACCTATAGCAGCTATAGATACTTGTTATACACCTGCATAATGGACCTATAGCAGCTATAGATACCTGTTATACACCTGCATAATGGACCGATAGCTGATATAGGACCTGTTAGACACCTGCATAATGGACCTATAGCAGCTATAGATACCTGTTATACACCTGCATAATGGACCGATAGCTGATATAGGACCTGTTAGACACCTGCATAATGGACCTATAGCAGCTATAGATACCTGTTATACACCTGCATAATGGACCGATAGCAGCTATAGATACCTGTTATACACCTGCATAATGGACTGATAGCTGATATAGGACCTGTTATACACCTGCATAATGGACCGATAGCAGCTATAGATACCTGTTAGACACCTGCATAATGGACTGATAGCTGATATAGGACCTGTTATACACCTGCATAATGGACCGATAGCTGATATAGGACCTGTTAGATACCTGTTAGACACCTGCATAATGGACCGATAGCTGATATAGGACCTGTTATACACCTGCATAATGGACCTGCATAATGGACCGATAGCTGCTATAGGACCTGTTAGATACCTGTTAGACACCTGCATAATGGACCGATAGCTGATATAGGACCTGTTAGACACCTGCATAATGGACTGATAGCTGATATAGGACCTGTTATACACCTGTTATACACCTGCATAATGGACAGATAGCTGATATAGGACCTGTTGGATACCTGCATAATGGACTATAGCTATAGGACCTGTTATACACCTGCATAATGGACCGATAGCTGATATAGGACCTGTTAGACACCTGCATAATGGACTGATAGCTGATATAGGACCTGTTATACACCTGTTATACACCTGCATAATGGACCGATAGCTGATATAGGACCTGTTAGACACCTGCATAATGGACTGATAGCTGATATAGGACCTGTTAGACACCTGCATAATGGACTGAGAGCTGATATAGGACCTGTTATACACCTGCATAATGGACCAACAGCTGCTATAGGACGTTATAATACTGTTAGACACCTGCATAATGGACCGATAGCTGATATAGGACCTGTTAGACACCTGCATAATGGACTGATAGCTGATATAGGACCTGTTATACACCTGCATAATGGACCTATAGCAGCTATAGATACCTGTTAGACACCTGCATAATAGATATAGGACCTGTTAGACACCTGCATAATGGACCGACAGCTGCTATAGGACGTTATACACCTGCATAATGGACCGATAGCTGATATAGCACCTGTTATACACCTGCATAATGGACAGATAGCTGATATAGATATGTTATACACCTTATAATCCTGTTAGACACCTGCATAATGGACCAACAGCTGATATAGGACCTGTTA
>NW_027000773.1:62500-75000 GCF_036934945.1 Oncorhynchus masou masou
ATGTCATTGTGTTGTTCTGAACAGCTGTGACAGTCCAACTCATGTCATTGTGTTGTTCTGAACCGCTGTGACAGTCCAACTCATGTCATTGTGTTGTTCTGAACCATGCTGTGACAGTCCAACTCATGTCATTGTGTTGTTCTGAACAGCTGTGACAGTCCAACTCATGTCATTGTGTTGTTCTCTGACAGTCCAACTCATGTCATTGTGTTGTTCTGAACAGTGACAGTCCAACTCATGTCATTGTGTTGTTCTGAACCGCTGTGACAGTCCAACTCATGTCATTGTGTTGTTCTGAACAGCTGTGACAGTCCAACTCATGTCATTGTGTTGTTCTGAACAGCTGTGACAGTCCAACTCATGTCATTGTGTTGTTCTGAACAGCTGTGACAGTCCAACTCATGTCATTGTGTTGTTCTGAACAGCTGTGACAGTCCAACTCATGTCATTGTGTTGTTCTGAACAGCTGTGACAGTCCAACTCATGTCATTGTGTTGTTCTGAACCGCTGTGACAGTCCAACTCATGTCATTGTGTTGTTCTGAACAGCTGTGACAGTCCAACTCATGTCGTTGTGTTGTTCAGAACCGCTGTGACAGTCCAACTCATGAATGACATTCTGGTGGTTGTGTGAAAAACGTTCTCAGATCTTCACACACGTCTCATTCATAAAGGCTGGGCTGTGAGGCATCAAGGTATTTCAATAACGCACATGACAGAGAGATGAGTCTTTTCTGCTGAGGCCAAGTGTGATATACTGTAGTGTTCAGCTTCAAGGCAATATTGATAGAAAGAGAGAGAGACTTTACCAACTTTTGATTGGTAACTTATTTAAGGTGAGGTGGTACTTGATATTCTTCAGAGCAGTGTGCAGCTTGCTTCAGGCCGGATGCGTGATCATTGTTCATGATTAGTTGCACTCTCTCCATCTCTCACACCGGTATGTCTGTAGTCAAGGTTACCGGGGGCTTTGAACCATTGAGCCTCTGTTTTGCCAACCTACAATTCCACCACACACCTCCGACTTGTGATGTTCTGAAATTTAAGACAACTACGTTTTTCCTTTCCAGTGTCATTTCTCGACAACAAAGTGACCCATTTATGTGAACCGCATTATGTAGGACATTATGGTAATTCTAATGTGTCAGCTTTCCTTTGAAGTCACACACATGTCCCCTGCAGCTTGGTAATTTCTGGTTAACCTTCAACCTGTAACCTCGAGCTCCAAACACAAATACCTTTCTGTCACACCTGAGCAGACTGTGTCCAACTCACCTGTTCCTGCTTTAACCTGTACCTACTCTAACCTATATCTAACCTGTATCTATTCTACTCTAATCTGTCTCTAACCTGTATCTACTCTAACCTGTATCTATTCTAACCTGTATCTACTCTAATCTGTCTCTAACCTGTATCTACTCTAACCTGTATCTACTCTAATCTGTACCTACACTAACCTGTATCTACTCTAATCTGTCTCTAACCTGTACCTACTCTAACCTGTATCTACTCTAATCTGTCTCTAACCTGTACCTATTCTAACCTGTATCTACTCCAATCTGTATCTAACCTGTATCTACTCTAACCTGTATCTACTCTAATCTGTATCTAACCTGTATCTACTCTAACCTGTCTCTAATCTGTCTCTAACCTGTACTCTAACTCTAACCTGTCTCTAACCTGTAGCTACTCTAATCTGTCTCTAACTTGTACCTTCTTGATTCTAACCTGTATCCAATCTATATAACCTGTATCTACTCTAACTGACCTATCTAATGTCTTAAAATAATGTTCTAACTGTCTGTTTGTCTTTGTTTATTTAACCTGTTCTTCTAACATAATATGGCTACTCTAATCTGTCTCTAACTTGTACCTTCTTGAAATGGTGACCTTCATGTTTTAACAAATCTTTTAACAAATAGGGCTATATTCTGTATACCACCCCTACCCTGTCACAACACAATTGATTTGCTCGAAAGCATTAAGAAGGAAATAAATTCCACAAATTAACTTTTAACAAGGCACACAAGTTCATTGAAATGAATTGCAGGTGACTACCTTATGAAGCTGGTTGAGAGAATGCCAAGAGTGTGCAAAGCTGTCATCAAGGCAAAGGGTGGCTACTTTGAAGGATCTAAAATATTAAATATATTTTTATTAATTTAACACTTTTTTGGTTAATACATGATTCCATATGTGTTATTGGATAGTTTTGATGTCTTCACTATTATTCTACAGTGTAGAAAATAGTTTAAAAAAATAAAGAAAAACCTTTGAATGAGTAGGTGTGTCCAAAATTTGACTGGTACTGTACATGGATAAGTGAATTACCTCATACCCCAGCACACAGTGGTGTCAAGTACTTAAGAAGAATACTTTAAAGTACTACTTATGTTTTTTTGGGGAGGGGGTATCTGTACTTTACTATTTATATTTGACAACTTTTACTTTTTCTTCACTACATTCTTAAAGAAAATAATGTATATTTTACTTCATAAATTTTCCCTGACACCCAAAAGTAGTCGTTGCATTCTGAATGCTTACCAGTACAGGAAAATGGTCCAATTCACACACTTATCAAGAGAACGTCCCTGGTCATCCCTACTGCCTCTGATCTTACAGAATCACTAAACATAAATGCTTTGTTTGTAAATGATGTCTGAGTTTTGGAACGTGCCCCTAGCTGTCAAATAATGATATAAATTGTGCTGTCTGGTTTGCTTAGTATAAAGGAATTTGATGCCTATCATTTACCTTTACTCCAGTAGGACGATTGAGTACTTTTTCCACCTGAAGTACATTTAAAACCAGATACTTTTAGATTTAGACTCAAAAGTTGACCTTTATTTAACTAGGCAAGTCAGTTAAGAACTAATTCGTATCTTCAATGACAGCCTAGGAACAGTGGGTTAACTGCCTTGTTCAGGGACAGAACAACAGATGTTTATCTTGTCAGCTCTGGGATTCGATCTCTCTCCAACGCGCTAACCGCTAGGCTACCTGCTGTAGTATTTTAGTGGGTTACTTTCATTTTTACTTCAGTCGTTTTCTTTTAAGGTATCTTTACTTTTACTCAAGTATGACCATAGAATACTTTTTCAACCTCTGGCTGGCAGCACATCATCTCAGTACTGGTGCCCTGTGTATATAGCCAAGTTATCATTACTCATTGTGGATTTAATCCTCGTGTTACTATGTTTTCTTCTCTGCATTGTTGGGAAGGCCTGTAAGCTTTTCACTGTTAGCCTTCACCTGTTGTTTACGAAGCATGTGACAAATACTATTTGATTTGATTGATTTGATTTACTCTCGCCCAGGCATCTGTCCTGTCCCATGTGTATCCACTCCAGTGCCATTCAGATAGAACAAACTCGGAGGGGTGGACCCTAGAGGCCTGTTTCCCGGACTCAGATGAAGCCTATCGTCCCAGACTAAAAAGCACGCTCAATGGATCATCTTCATTAACATTGGCTTTATGGCCAGAGATAGGCTTAATCTGTGTCCAGGAAACTGGCCCTGAAGGTCGTTAGTTAGTGAGAGTGATGTTACCCGGGAGGAGTGAGGAGTCACCTTCAGTCAGTGGAGACAGTTGGTCAGTCAGTTGGTGACCTCACCGGATGGGGACAGTGTTATCTGTATAGGAGCTGTCCTGTGATCTGATGCCCTTGACTGCGTCCACTCTGGGGGATAAGGGTGGGACTGGGGCATTTTAAAAGTCACTGTGATGCTGCTGCCTTTACTGAACATGTTGTGAAGACAGATGTTTGGTCTCTCTCCAGACTGGGGGGTATAACTGAACATCGGATTAGTCTCTATCACTTCCTCATCTCTCTCCCTCTCACTCTATCTCTCTCTCTCTCTCTCTCCCTCTCTCTCTCTCCTAATTTTATTCTCTCTCTCTCTCTCTCTCCTCACTTTCACTCCCCCTCTCTCCCCACTTTCTCTTTCTCTCTACCTCCCTCTCTCTCTCCCCCCACTTTCTTCGTCTCTGTCCCTTTCTCTCCCCACTTCCTCCCTCCCTCCCCTCCCTCCCTCCCTCCCTCCCTCCCTCCCTCCCTCCCTCCCTCCCTCCCTCCCTCCCTCCCTCCCCCTCCCTCCCTCCCTCCCTCCCTCCCTCCTGCAGTGTGAGGGCAGTTGGAGTGGAAGCTAATTTGATCCAATCAATACCCTCCGTCTGTGTCTCTTCCTGTGTCAATCAGGGTGCCCTTGTCTACTAGCTCTGAGAGGATCTGTTTAGTTACAATCACTGGCCGACTGGAAATCTATTTCACTTCACAAAATGCCACTTCTCTTCTATCACTTTTCACTTTGAAAAGGCTATCTGATTGAATTAGAATTAGATTGATCCGTGTTTGAAATCTAGATGTCAATATATTGTGTTTTGTAACAGTTTAATTGTGTAAAATACATTGAATGTCCAATAAAGGAGGTTGAGGCTTTTCATGGCTTTGTTTAGAGGTACTATACTGTATATGCAAGGGAACGCGTACACACATACACACAAATGCAGACACACACACACACCCAGAGACCCCCCCCACTCACACACACATTAAGCACAGTACCAGCTCAGTATTGTATCAGAGCTTTGAGAATCCTCCCCCTACCCCTTACTCCTCCCCCTAACAGAACAGCCAATGAGCTTGATTATTATTCATGAACCACAGTAGGTGTGGTGATGTGCAGCAAGCCTGACAGAGAGAGGGGTGTGTCTCTACAAGCCCAGCGTGTGTATGAATGTGTGCTCATAGTGACAGAGAGAGAGAGAGAGAGAGAGAGCGAGAGAGAGAGAGAGAGAGGAGAGAGAGAGGGAGACGAGGGGGAATGAGAGAGAGTGTGTGAAAGAGAGAGAAATAAAGAGGAGAAAGAGGAGAGAGAGGAGCTGATTGCTTCTTCTATTGACAAAAGCAACACACACACAACACACAACACACACACTCTGAGAGGACTCCCAACACAACACACAACACATATACTCTGAGAGGACTCCCAACACAAGACACTTTGCTGGATCCTGGAGCTTGGAGCTTAGTATTGGTGTATCGGAGTGTGTGTGTACTGTGGTACCGCTGTGTGTGTGAGGGTGAGAGAAGAGTGTCTTTCTAAGGACACCCTGATGAAAAACGGAGCCGGGTTTTCAGGCAGAGCCCCCTGTGTGATCCTCCGCATATCTATCCTGGGGGACCCACCGCGCACCGCCGCAGCCTGTCATCTCCACGACAACTAGAATGGGCTGCAATTTGTGCTCTTTACAGAAACGGGAGGAACACTACAAGCTGCTGTATGAGATTTCACAGGTAAGAGAGACTTGACACTTTGCTAGATGTGAAATGTTTTTCACACTGGAAGATAGGAAGGGTTCCTATCTTTGCGATTTGGTGGCAACGTGTGAGGGTGGTTTCAGAAAGAGAAAGAGAGAGGAAGAGAAGGAGAATGAGGATACTTTTAGATTAGAAGGCAAGCAAAGGAGAGAGAAAATTAGACAATTTCTTCTAAGCAGGGAGACAGTTAGTCAGGCAGGCAGAATATGCAGTATTCTCTTCAAAGAGAAAATGGAGAGAGAAGAGAGAAGGGAGAGAGAGAAGAGAGAAGGGAGAGAGAGAAGAGAGAAGGGAGAGAGAAGAGAGAAGGGAGAGAGGAGAGAAGGGAGAGAGAGAAGAGAGAAGGGAGAGAGAGAAGGGAGAGAGAGGAGAGAAGGGAGAGAGAGAAGGGAGAGAGAGAAGAGAGAAGGGAGAGAGAGAAGGGAGAGAGAAGAGAGAGAGAAGAGAGAAGGGAGAGAGAGAAGAGAGAATGGAGAGAGAGAAGAGAGAAGGGAGAGAGAGAAGAGAGAAGGGAGAGAGAGAAGAGATAAGGGAGAGAGAGAAGAGACAGAAGGGAGAGAGAGAAGAGAGAAGGGAGAGAGAGAAGAGAGAAGGGAGAGAGAGAAGAGACACAGAAGGGACAGTTAGTTATTTCTCCTCAGCAGAAGATGTAAGGAACAAGTTCAGTAATTGTCCTCTGCTGGCTTCAGAGGGGTTCATGATGCTCTCACTGCTACTCATCTTTCCCTGCATGCTGTTTCCATGGGAGGATGGGAAACTGAGTACATCAAAGCACAACATATGAAACATCGCTGCCTGTTTGTGGCAGTGTGATTTTTGTGTTGTTTGTGGCAGTGTGGTTTCTCTTTCATTTATAAAACCTTTATAATCAAACAGAGTCTCTTTTAGGCAACACTAATGAGTGTCAGAGCATTAAGAGTTGAGCCCTCTTCCTTTTCACAACAACCCAACATGTCTAACGGCTTGTATTATTTTTACATCTGGTTTATTGTTTTAATGGGAAATTAGCAATTTAGTGAATGCATGATTCATTTCTTTGATGGTGCTTGAATGGAATGTCAAGAGTTTGGAACTACTGCTACGGTTCTATCGTCATTTGTTTACAAAATGGAGTTATTGACCCAGTCTTGTTCTGTTCAATGTTCTCTACCTATACAGTACATTAAATACCCCAACGCATGCTGTTAAGTTCAAAAGAATTCAATATAAAAAATAACTGACTTCATTCAAACCAATGAAAGTTGGGACTGTAGAGTCAATTCTGTAAGAATTGTTATAACCTTACAGAACTGTATAGTTCCAAGCTCTCGATGGGTTGATAAAATAGGAACGGAAGGAACCAACTGGGTGTGGATGTTATTGTTGAGTAGCAGGTGTCCAGTGTTTTTGTCCTCTAAGTTTGATACAGTCTGCCACAACTATATGCCTGAGGAAGCATTTGACTCCACCCTCCTTGTTCAGTTTTCATGTCTGCTTGTGTCAGCAGAGGCCCAGAACAGCACATGAGACAAAACCACTAATTGATAGAAAGAGTAACCTTGGGTTACCAGGTGTCCAAACCTATTCTTTCCCAGGGCCGGACTACCCCAGTGTTATTCTACACATTTTGTCATGAGGCTAAGAGAAAATGTTGCAGTTTTAAAGCTACTTTTCTGCAATTCTACACTTTTTTCCCCATGAGGCAGAGATTTAAAAAAGAAAACAAAAGAATTATAGCTCATCTCATGCTTTTGTTCACATTCTGCCATGAGGCTGAGAGAAAATGTTGCAGTTTTAAATCTAATTTCCTTCTATTCTACACACTTTGCGATGAGGCTGAAATAAAATGTTGTAGTTTTAAATCTAATTTCCTGCTATTCTACACACTTTGCGATGAGGCTGAGAGAAAATGTTGTAGTTTTAAAATGCAGGTAGCAGATAATGGACCTTATCAGATATTTATGTAGTTGTTGCTGTACTGTACAGTCATGGACAAAAGTTTTGAGAATGACACAAATATTAATTTTCAAAAAGTCTGCTGCCTCAGTTTGTATGATGGCAATTTGCACATACTCCAGAATGTTATGAAGAGTGATCAGATGAATTGCAATTAATTGCAAAGTCCCTCTTTGCCATGCAAATTAACTCAATCCCTCAAAAACATTTCCACTGCATTTCAGCCCTGCCACAAAAGTTCCAGCTGACATCATGTCAGTGATTATCTCATTAACACAGGGGTGAGTGTTGACGAGGACAAGGCTGGAGAATTTCCAGCCTTGTCAGCCCAATTTTTCAGACCTTAATCTCATTGAGGATTTGTGGTCAATCCTCAAGAGGCGGGTGGACAAACAAAAACCCACAAACTCCGAGCATTGATTATGCAAGAATGGGC
The DNA here is from genome assembly GCF_036934945.1 of Oncorhynchus masou masou. Classification (NCBI taxonomy): domain Eukaryota; kingdom Metazoa; phylum Chordata; class Actinopteri; order Salmoniformes; family Salmonidae; genus Oncorhynchus; species Oncorhynchus masou. Next base: position 70,192 of record NW_027000773.1, read on the forward strand.
TGCCATCAGTCAGGATGTGGCCCAGAAGTTAATTGACAGCATGCCAGGACGGATTGCAGAGGTCTTGAAAAAGAAGGGTCAACACTGCAAATATTGACTCTTTGCATCAAATTAATGTAATTGTCAATAAAAGCCTTTGACACTTCTGAAATGCTTGTAGTTATACTTCAGTATTCCTATAATAACATCTGACAAAAATATCTAGACACTGAAGCAGCAAACTTTGCGAAAATTAATATTTGTGTCATTCTCAAACCTTTTAGCCATGACTGTTTATCAACTAATATACATGGGTTCTAACTTCAACAATTCTTTGTAAGTTTACATTTGTACAATATATGCTCCCTGCATATAAAAAACATGAAGACTGACGAAAAGCCGCGAACACAAGATGGCAATTTCTATAACTCGTACGGCTGTAGGCTACTGTACATGGTGGAGGAACATGGCTGTAGGCTACTGTATATGATGGAGGAACATGGCTGTAGGCTACTGTACATGGTGGAGGAACATGGCTGTAGGCTACTGTACATGGTGGAGGAACATGGCTGTAGGCTACTGTACATGGTGGAGGAACATGGCTGTAGGCCACTGTACATGATGGAGGAACATGGCTGTAGGCTACTGTACATGGTGGAGGAACATGGCTGTAAGCTACTGTACATGGTGGAGGAACATGGCTGTAGGCTACTGTACATGGTGGAGGAACATGGCTGTAGGCTACTGTACATGGTGGAGGAACATGGCTGTAGGCCACTGTACATGATGGAGGAACATGGCTGTAGGCTACTGTACATGATGGAGGAACATGGCTGTAGGCTACTGTACATGGTGGAGGAACATGGCTGTAGGCTACTGTACATGGTGGAGGAACATGGCTGTAGGCTACTGTACATGGTGGAGGAACATGGCTGTAGGCTACTGTACATGGTGGAGGAACATGGCTGTAGGCTACTGTACATGGTGGAGGAACATGGCTGTAGGCTACTGTACATGGTGGAGGAACATGGCTGTAGGCCACTGTACATGATGGAGGAACATGGCTGTAGGCTACTGTACATGATGGAGGAACATGGCTGTAGGCCACTGTACATGATGGAGGAACATGGCTGTAGGCTACTGTACATGGTGGAGGAACATGGCTGTAGGCTACTGTACATGGTGGAGGAACATGGCTGTAGGCTACTGTACATGGTGGAGGAACATGGCTGTAGGCCACTGTACATGGTGGAGGAACATGGCTGTAGGCTACTGTACATGATGGAGGAACATGGCTGTAGGCTACTGTACATGGTGGAGGAACATGGCTGTAGGCTACTGTACATGATGGAGGAACATGGCTGTAGGCCACTGTACATGGTGGAGGAACATGGCTGTAGGCTACTGTACATGGTGGAGGAACATGGCTGTAGGCTACTGTACATGATGGAGGAACATGGCTGTAGGCTACTGTACATGATGGAGGAACATGGCTGTAGGCTACTGTACATGATGGAGGAACATGGCTGTAGGCTACTGTACATGGTGGAGGAACATGGCTGTAGGCTACTGTACATGGTGGAGGAACATGGCTGTAGGCTACTGTACATGGTGGAGGAACATGGCTGTAGGCCACTGTACATGGAGGAACATGGCTCTAGGCTACTGTACATGATGGAGGAACATGGCTGTAGGCTACTGTACATGGTGGAGGAACATGGCTGTAGGCTACTGTACATGGTGGAGGAACATGGCTGTAGGCTACTGTACATGGTGGAGGAACATGGCTGTAGGCTACTGTACATGATGGAGGAACATGGCTGTGGGCCACTGTACACGATGAGCTGGTGCGCACCAAGTTACACTCTTCTGGCTGTGAGGATTTTTCGACAATATTCACAACATATTGACACAATTCCAATCTTTATGGAAGGAAAATCTCATTTCATAAATTACATGTGGAAAAAACGTATTTGAGTGAACATTAGCAAGCCAGCCAGCAGCAGATGAAAAAGAAAGTGGATTCTCTCCTCCCTCTCTCCCCAGGTTTTCAGCTTGGTTTAGGATATTTACTAGCCCATACCAACGACAAACTTAGCTATGTCATGGACATACACTAAGTATACAAACCATTATGAACACCTGCTCTTTCCATGACATAGACTGACCAGGTGAATTTAGGTGAAAGCTATGATCCCTTATTGATGTCACTTGTTAAATCCACTTCAATCAGTGTAGATGAAGGGGAGGAGACGGGTTAAAGAAGGATGTTTCAGCCTTGAGACATGGACTGTCTGCTGCTCCTGGTGTTGTCTCTTCCCTACACCTCTCTCTCTCTCTCTCTCTCTCTCTCTCTCTCTCTCTGTCTCTGTCTCTGTCTCTCTCTCTCTCTCTCTCTCTCTGTCTCTGTCTCTCTCTCTCTCTCTCTCTCTCTCTCTCTTTCAGGGCACAAGGTGAAACCCAGAAGCAGACACGGGAGGCAGATGTTTTGGGTCTTGATATTTATTAAACAATCCAAAAGGGGTAGGCAAGAGAATGGTTGTGGACAGGCAAAATGTCAAAACCAGTTTAGAGTCCAGGAGGTACAGAGTGGCAGGCAGGCTCGAGGTCAGGGCAGGCAGAAAAGTCAGGCAGGTGGGTACGGAAACAGGCAAGGGTCAAAAACTGCATGAGTATGGGAAAACCGCTGGTTGATTTGAAAAGCATACAAGACGAACTGGCACAGGAAACATACACCAGGGATAATTAGCGACACCTGGAGGGGGTGGAGACAATCTCAAGACAATCTCAAGACAGGTGAAACAGATTAAGGTGTGACACTTTCTATTTCAATAACGTTTCAATTCAATTACATTTCAATTTCAATTACATTTCAATTCAATTACATTTCAATTTTAAAAAATGACTTTATTGGCATGTGAAACACATGTTAACATTGCCAAAGGAAGTGAAATAAACAATCAAATGTAACAGTAATGTCTCTCTCTTTTTCTCTGTCTCTTTCTTGCTCTCTTTCGCTGTCACTCTCTTTCTCTCTCCCTAACTCTCACACTGTATCGCTCTCTCTTTCTCTCTCTGTCTCACTCTTGCTCTCTTTCTGTCTGTCTCTCTTTCTCTCTGTTGCTCTCTTTCTATTTCTCTCTGTCGTTCTCTCTCTCTCTGTTGTTCTCTCTCTCTCTTTCTCTCTGTTGCTCTCTTTCTATTTCTCTCTCTCTCTGTCGTTCTCTCTCTCTCTGTCGTTCTCTCTCTCTCTATCTCTGGCTGTCTATCTATCTGTCTCTCTCTCTATTTCTCTCTCTCACTCTCTCTCTCTCTGTCGTTCTCTCTCTCTCTCTCTCTTCACCTTAAACCACTCGAGTGTTGCTTTAGCAGTATGCTTAGGGTCATTGTCCTGCTGGAAGGTGAACCTCCATCCCAATCTCAAATCTCTGGAAGACAAACAGGTGTCCCTCAGGAATTTCCCTGTATTTAGCACCATCCATCATTCCTTCAATTCTGACCAGTTTCCCTGCCGATGAAAACATGGTGTTCTCGGGGTTATGAGAGGTGTTGGATTTGTGCCAGACATAGCGTTTTTCTTGATGGTCAAAAGCTACATTTTAGTCTCATCTGACCAGAGTGCCTTCTTCCATATATATATCCCATTTAGCAGACGCTTTTGTCCAAAGCGACTTACAAGTCGGCTGGGGCCACTACTTTTACATATGGGTGGCCCCAGCAGGAATCGAACCCACGACGCTTGGCGTTGCAAGCGCCATGCTCTACCGACTGAGCCACACATATGTTTGGGGAGTCTCCCACATGCCTTTTGGCAAACACCAAACGTGTTTGCTTATTTTTTTCTTTAAGCAATGGCTTTTTTCTGGCCACTTTTCCACAAAGCCCAGATATGTGGAGTGTACGGCTTAAAGTGGTCCTATGGACAGATACTCCAATCTCCGCTGTAGAGTTTTGCAGCTCCTCCAGGGTTATCTTTGGTCCCTTTGTTGCCTCTGATTAATGCCCTCCTTGCCTGGTCCGTGAGTTTTGGTGGGCGGCCCTCTATTGGCAGGTTTGTTGTGGTGCCATATTTTTTCCATTTTTAAATAATGGATTTAATGGTGCTCCGTGGGATATTCAAAGTTCTATTTAAAAAAAAAATAATAATTTTTGTAACCCAACCCTGATCGGTACTTCTCCACAACTTTGTCCCTGACCTGTTTGGAGAGCTCCTTGACCTTCATAGTGCCGCTTGCTTGGTAGTGCCGCTTGCTTGGTAGTGCCGCTTGCTTGGTGGTGCCGCTTGCTTGGTGGAGCCCCTTGCTTAGTGTTGCAGACTCTGGGGCCTTTCAGAACAGGTGTCTATATACTGAGATCATGTGACAGATCATGTGACACAGATTGCACACAGGTGGACTATATTCAACTAATTATGTGACTTCTGAAGTTAATTGGTTGCACCAGATCTTATTTGGAGGCATCATATCAAAGGGGGTGAATATGTATACATGCACCACTTTTCTGTTTTTTATTTCTTCTAATTTTTTTAAACAAATTTTTTTTTTCATTTCACTTCACCAATTTGGACTATTTTGGGTCTGTCCCTTACATGAAATCCAAATAAAAATAATTTTAAATTACTGGTTGTAATGCAACAAAATAGGAAAAATGCAAAGGGGATGAATCATTTTGCAAGGCACTGTAGTCAAAGCTTTCCTTAAGTTTGGGTCAGTCACAGCGTTCAGGCATTCTTCCACTGTGTGCTCTCTGTTTAGGGCCAAATAACATTCTAGTTTGCTCAGTTTTTTTGTTAATTATTTTCAATGTGTCAATTAATTATTATTTTGTTTT